>NC_092864.1:30031483-30095442 GCF_032062135.1 Pyxicephalus adspersus
GTGACCATTGGAAGAAGAGCCTCTGTCACTCATGGTCAGTGGAAGTCCCATTGCACCAATGGTCAATGGGTAAAATGTCCTCAACCTCGGTGGTCAGTAAGAAATTTGTCCTCTTTGAAGATATCTAAAAAGCCCATTGCTATTAGTGGTTACTTATCTAAGAGTCAGAATTTACTTCTTGCTCAAAAAACTCCTATCAACCTCCACAGAACCCCAAGTCGAAAAGGCTGATCCCTATACTGAGCTTCCAGCACAAACATGGACCAATAGACAATGTTAGGCCTGGGGTTAAAACTTTGGAGTTGTGTCAAAGGTCAAATGCTGTTTGCTGCAGGTGCATTATTCTGGCATTTAAAATCAATTCAAGAGCTTCTTCTGAGATCATTGACAGGTGCAACTGTCCTACCTTCTGACCTACATGTGTACCTAACATACTTAAAGATATTTTTTCATTCCAATAAAATGAGAAGCATATCTAATGTCAAAGGAAGTGCATCAACACAAGCCAAAAGTCTACTTATTTCTCCCAGGTTTCAGAATCTCAGTTTGATTTTTTTTCCCTAAACAATTCAAAATTCTTTGAGTCTCCTACAATCCCAGACTGTTTATGTTTTTAAGTGTGTGACCTCCGTTGATTTTTTTTCTCAAGGATGACTTTAGTTTAGACTGTGTTGTCTTTTTACTGGAAATGCGTGTTATCTATTAATTGGTCAGGTCACCCTTATGTGGATTATATTTTTTTTGCCTCCTGTTCATCCATTTCCTGCCTGGGAATAAATATTCTGATTGTCTATGCTAGACGAATCATGAAATGATTTGTCCTAGGACATGGGTTTGATGTATTGTTTGTGCAGTATTCAGTCTTTTTCTGATGGAAATGTTTTGCTCGTTAGTCGTACGTGATTATATTTTTTGGTACGTTGAGGATCACTGTTTATAAATATTTTTTTCTTATTTTAGGAGCAGTCAGGAACACCTTTAAAGATACCTCCGCCTGTGTAAACAGAATGGGATTGTAGAACGCAAACATTTAAATGTCAGAGAGAGGCCCACACAGATCTATTCATATTTCCCATCAGATAATTGCACAATGTTTTTTTTTTAAAGAACAAACTCACTTAGAACTGTTTTAGATTTTGCCATATTTTACTAAATGACAAGCAGGATTTCTGTATTTCTTGAAAATTCTGTTGATGAGTTGACCACATCATATTATATTCTGTTGGGTCCCACAACCATTATAAATGGCGGTGTCACAATTTTTAAATAGATTCTCTATTATGGTTCAACAAGTCCAGGACCCTCTTTGTGGTGAGCAATTATCATAAGGTTATGCTGGACAGCGTTTCCCTCTTTCTTATGGCTGCAATCAGTATAATCCTTCCCAGAATTAGAATCTGAATGCTAAGGGCCTGATTTAATAAAGATCTCCAAGGCTGTGGAATATACAGTTTCATCAGTGAACCTGGGAGATCCAGCAAACATGGAATGGATTTTATAAAATGAATTTGCTATTTGTTAGCAAATGTTTTTAATCCTGGACCAGATCCATTCTAGGTTTGCCGCATCGTCCAGGTTCATTGATGAAAGTATACTCTGCAGCCTTGGAGAGCTTTATTAAATCAAGTCTAAGAGAAAATTGACTCCTTCTCCAATGCTCCAATTACCTAATCAAAGGGCTTTATTTAAATAACAGGGAATCAGACATTCCCTGGTGGGAATCTTCCAGGTCAATGTACTTCAATGGCAGTAATTCATTCCCACCAGGGAATGTATGAGGGAATGTTCAATCTCCTTCTTTATATATGGAGCCCAAAGAGTTTCATGCAATGAGAATCATTTTACACAGGACCATTTGCACCAGAAGATGCATAATTTTGGATAATGTGGTGTTAAGATGCTGCAGCCAGATGACATTCTTCCAATAGATAATACAGTGGTTAGATGCCAATGGCATGTTAGATGGCATCTAGTGGATAGATGCCAATTTGCAAAAAGCTGATAGTTTCATTATGATACAAATTATTGCAGATGAATCTTGCAATTAGTGCATTTAGGAGATGTTAGATTTTCCATGTGGTCCAAGTTAATGGTGCCCAACCAAGATTGAATTATCGTTATTGAGCGCAATTAGCTTTTTAATGTTCTTCTACAATTAAAAACAAACATTCGTGTACCAGCATGGTCTTCTGGCAACTGATGGTCGTGTACAATGTGGTGACCATCATCAATAGGAATAGAGCTAGTAGTAAGAGTTGATTACATGAGTGTGGTATTTAAGATGTTCTCACTTTGCACAATACATGGTGCAAAGTGGCCTGATGGCCATTTATTGATATAACACTTAATACCGTGTTTCCCCGATGATAAGGCAGGGCCATCAAATAAGAAAGCCCCCCCTTTTTAGGTAAAAATGAAAAATAAGCCGAAGGGGACAGGAATGGCACATGATTGATCAGAAGGGGACAATGATTGGCACAGATTGATCAGAAGTGGACATGAATGGCAGATGAACAATAACTGTGTATTGTAGTCTTCTTCATGGGTAAATAAGGCATCCCCCTGAAAATAAGCCCTAGAGCATATTTTGGCCTTCAAAAAAAAATAAGACAGTGTCTTATCATCGGGGAAACAGGGTATAATTAGGCAATGTCACAACTTACTGATAACTTATGTCGGATGAAAACCACTATAACAAACGATTCATAACCCAGAATTACCATTTTAACCAAATTACAGTTTATCCAACCCAGTTTCTGGTTCTAAAAGGTATTGCCCATATACCACCAATAACTTGTGATCTGCATCCTATTTGTATTGTATTTTCCCAGTTACAACCCTACTGTTTTGGGATCTTTATCAATTACCAATAGACTATCCTATTCACTTTTTGGTAAATTCACATCACTCAAGAGACCGCTTATCTAACATGGCTCTCCACCAACTTCATCACATAATCCATGTATTGCCCATGAGGACCTCAAACCTCAAAACCCGAATGACAACCTTTATCAAGTAGCCCCAATGGAAATAAGTTTATCAAAATTGGGAGGGGAGTGGAAAACTTTCACCCTGTTGTACTGTACTCTGACCCCAATTTCTTCTCTTTACCTTGACCCCTGTTTTCTTTCTTCTCTTCTCCCTGCCCCCAATTTTCCTTTCACACCAATGGAAACTCTGAACTTTCCATAACCTCCCCTTTCCAACTCTTTAACCTTATTATGTCTGCTCTGACCTAACACCCAGTCATGTTGGCCCTCCACCTATCTCCTTTACCTCTCAGGCTTCTACCCCCCTTTTTACTGGACTTGTTCTGTAATACTGAAGATGTTTTTCATCTTATAGGCATTACAGCTGGTGCAGTTGAATGTGACTAATTGTACTAGTTGTGCCATGGCCTGGATAAATGAGAACCATTACAGAAAGGAAGAATGAAGAATATGTGTCCCTCTTTTTTTTTTTACTGATGTTATATCTTTAAAGTTCTTCCTTTAGGGTATTGGTGGGGTGTTGGAACTATGTTTGGGTTCTACACTCTGTTGGGCTATCAGATGGAAGGCATCTAGATGCATGAGGTCAGGTCAGGGGTCAGAACGTTTCTAACCAAAAGCACATTCATGTTAATATTTTAAAGAAGCTTCCAATAGGGAACTAATGCTCTGATTGAATAAGACTTAGCATACTCATTCATAACTCCTTAATCTGCAGGATACCAGCATTGTTCCAAGCATCTTTCAGGGGGATAGGGTTGCATATCATGATTAGGAAAGCTAAGACAAAAGAAGGGGGTATCTGATAACACCCCAAATGTTTATTTTTCACATCTTTTTATATGTATATTATTTCAGTGCATTAAATACAATGTACACCTATGACATCATTGACAGAAAATGTAGCAGCACCTGCATACTTTATGGCATTAGACGATCCTCCTCTTACTAAGTCATTCAGCTGCATGCATAATCTGATAGCTCCAGTTGACCTTTTTCTAAATTCACATAGCTTTTGCTCTTGTTCACCCCATGCTGGTTGCCAATGGAAAAGATTAAATATTCCTATTTTACATTTATCTTGTTGCAAAAAAAAAAAAAAAAAAAAAAAAGAATCCTTTTTTTATAACTTTAGCACAGTTTTAGGCATACTGTAATACAAAATACTAAACAAACAAACAAAATATGTCCCTTTATTCCCTTTAAGTTTTTTTTCTCAGTTACTATTAATAGGTTTCTTTCCTGCATCAGACAAAGTTCCGCATCACAATCGGGGTTAACCTTATTCCAAGAACCTTCATCGCCAGTAACAAAACAAACAGGAGCTGAGTCACTATTTTGTTTGAGCCTTTGCGTCATTGGAACTCATGGAGCGTTCGGGGTCCGACGCTGAGACTGAATCACAGGATTTAGTGGTTTATGCAACATCCGGAGGTCCTGGCATCTCTTCAGAGGGGTGATGGGTGGGAGAAACAATTTCATTTTCATTTTGTTGGGGCTGCTGTAATGTACAGTTATTACAATTAGCATCTGGTTGGCACCAGGCCCCTCTGTCTCTTTTTTTTGTTGTTGCTACTGACTAATGTCGAAACGCGGCTCCATTAATAGTCTTTTTCCTGCCGCCTACGTTCGGCATGACATCAAGAATCCCTTGTCTTCCAGGAAGGCCTATGAATGTGACTTGTGTTTGGTCTTTTATGTTAGTGATGAATGGGAATTCAGAAAAGGTGATTTCCGGGGTTACAATGCATCATTAGCACAGCTGAGGCCTCGAGCGTTGTATGCTTTCTACGTGAGAATGGCTCGTGTTTGGTACGTGACAATGCACGCAGAGAACTTTTTCTCCACCAATTAACCTTGCAGGACTATAAAGAAGAATAGAGATGATTTTATAAACTTCATATGGAAAACCCAATTGATACTTTTCTTGAACCCATAAGAAAAAAATCTTGTGCCGCCTTTAAAATTTTTCTCCATTTAGGTGTCTTCAGCACTTAAAGTGCACCTCCGCCCACACTGTGAACAATAAACTATTTACAGATTCTTAACAATAGTAAAGAGTTTTAAAACAAGTCCTCATTGGCCTCTCTAGTTGCATAAATTGTGTTTTCTTTCTGAAATATCCTCAGAGATCACAACATAGGCTAGGTTATCACTTTCCAATCATATGCAAAGTATACATCCGAGACACTTATATAAAATAATATTAGACTGATCTAATCTAACAACGGGGAACATCCCATTTGTTTATAAATTGTGATTTAAAGGACTACAACTGGCTAATGGAAAGGCTGGCTGTCATATAACGTATTTCCATTGGCTGGTACCACCCCTTACCACCATTCAAAAACAAATGTTTTAGGTTGAAGAAACAATTAATGGCCAATAGATGTTGCATGCAACATCAATCTGACCCTCAGCAAACTATTGTGTAAATGCTACAATGAAGAATCTGCTATTTCGATGTCTGTTTACGTTAACCAGTCCATTGCCATAGCATAATATCCGGGCTGTTGAAGCACTTGTGAACCTAGCCAAAATCAAGTATCAGTTGGTACATGGAAGACGTGGAAGATGAAATAAATGAATGTATTATTCCTGCAGAAGAAGTGATTTAGGAAGGATCTGAACACTTATCATTTGAAAACAAAAATGGTCTATATAGTAAACTTATGGTTCATTTTATAGCTAAATGGTGCATTGAAATGCAAATAAACCAAAATGCTTCTGCTTGCAATGCTTACAATTGAACCGTTGCATTTTTTTGTAAAATGCCTCTACTGGTTGGTTGATGATGAGATTGAGTTTATCAACCAGGGTTCCTTAAGGGGTTGCTGGGGGTCCCTTGAACAATGAGCTCTCAGGTCAGTGTAACTGACAATAATGATCTGTAAGGATGACATTCTTCTCAATGCAGCAATGTAAGAGAGATTCTTTCCATTAACCACCATTTATCACAATAATGTACTGTGAGCTGCAGATATAGTTTTATAGGAGGGGTTCCCTAAAGACCTGAACATTGTTTCAAGTGGTTCCCTATGTTAAAAAAGGTCTAGAAACACTTCTGTAAGAAGTTGATCCAACATCCAATCTGTATCTGTTACCTTTTGGGGTTGGCAAGAAATTTGTTCCTTGTTTGAGCAAACTAGATTGCACTTTATGTTTTTAAGCTTTTTTGCCTTTTTCTGAGACAGCTGCGTGTTTAAGGTTCTAGTGATACAGAATGGTCTTTATTTTCTTTATTTGTGATATTTTGTAAAATTGTGTTGATGATAATTTTATGTCAATTTACGTAACTATGTAAGATAATGCCGGCTTCCTTCTTGATTAACTTTTTTTTTGGAACATCCCATTGGTGAAACAGTGATTGCTCTGTTTATAAATATTCTTTTTTTATTGTTAACACTTAAAATTCTGTTTTATCGATCAAAATCTCTTCCAGCAGCTTTTCCCATGCTCCCTGCAGACCCCCGAGGCCATCCAGCAGCCACACATATTGACATTTAATATTCCGAGATGATATTTTGTGACACTTCCAATTCCTAATGACTTTCAATCATCGGTTAAGACAAGCTCTCCTGGAACTTCCCGAGGAGGAAACTCAACCTGAATTTTATCTGGGAACCACTTATACCTTCCCCAGTCACCACTGGTCTCAATTTCCTGAATGGATTGGGTTCGATAATATCCAACAGGTGATGATGAAACCAAGACATTGTTGGGACAACATTAATAACATCTGCTGCCTCCATGTTCCATGTTACCTCCAGCTGATGATATTCAATATGAACTCTTCATGAAAGACCAAACGGCTAAATACATTGAGGCAATACATTGATAGGAAGAGCTTTTATTTGCCAAAGTAATTTTTGTCATCTTGTTATCCACACAGCTTATGTGCCTGCTTAGCATAATGAGAGTGACCTCCTCCTTGCTTCCTCCTTCAAGCTAAACTGCGGGTGCAACACGTTCATTAAACCTGAACTAGAATATCATCTAAATATAAGAAGCTGCAGCTGAGTCCTTAATAAAGTTATTGATCTTTAAATTCAAGAAGCTAATGTATTCTTACATCAATCCTGTCGTCTTTTGTATTTCTTCCAGACTTGCAGAAAAACCATCATAAAACAACTCTTACATTTTCCCTGTGCCGAAGCTTTGTAATGCAGACGTGACACCAATGCTCCTTCTCTTTGTGCTAGGTGACTGTTCACTCTTCCACTCTTTGCTCCCAGTGCAGTACACTGATAATGCCACTATTAGTTTTACAAGATGATATCTGGGATTGTGAAGGCATATTATACTAAGAGCTACTGGTGTCATCCTTTCTCTTTCCTGAAGAAGCACATCTTGTCAAACGCGTTGAAAGATAGAAAAACATATGAGACTGTAATGCACACCATATGTCCAATGATGTTAGTACATGTATGTTTTAATATTTAAATAAATGACAATTTTATGAATATGTTTGTGAATGGCTATTGATAAAAGGAGGCTTAAAAATCTGTAACAAGGCTTGCTTGTATATTTTGCATTCAAGCAGGTAATGCACAAGTAGATTTAAATTCTATACGTTTTGCAGATGGACAAAGCTGTTTCATTATCAGAAGATGGGGAAAAGTATTTCATATAGAACAGAAACACCAAACCTGACCATGCACTCCAGCCTTGGTTATTTTTTTGCTCCACCAAATCAATGGTCTTTTTTCAATCAGATGGAGTCTCCCAGTCAATCTCTTCCTTCCCTTTGGTTTACCACAGATTTGAGTGTATAGTCAGGTTTGGTGCATTTAACGCTTGGTAATTTTTTGTGGTAAACCAAAGGGAAGGAAGAGAATGGCTGGGGGACTCCACCTCATTTTATTGTCCTCTGCACAGGCCCAAAGTACTCCATGCTAGATGCAACTAAGCATAGTCCAAAACATCTTCCATGTTTCACAGTAGGGATGGTGCTCATTCCTTTGAAAGCTTCAGTTTTCCTTTTGCATCTATATTGCTAATGCCACAAAGCTCAAGTTTTCTCTTGCCTGCACAAAGGGCATTTTACTATAAGAATTGTGGCTTGTCAATATGCATTTTAGCAGGTTCAAGTATGGCTTTTTTATGTTTTTCTTTCAACAGTACAGTTCTCTGGGATCTACTTCCATTGAGCTCACTGTCTCTCAAAAAGTTAAAAATGGTTTGATCGGACAATGGTGGACCTTGGAGTTCAGTTTCAAAAATTCTCCTTGACTTTTTTCTACCATTCTCACTATCCTTCTGACCATTCTGTGTTCATGTTTCCCCTTGTGGCCATGCCTAGGGAGGTTGGCTTCAGTCCCATAGACCTTAAACTTAAAGAGCAACTATCCTTAAATTATTAAAAATTCACACCTACCTTTACTTCCGCAGAGCCCTTAAATCCTCCAGAGCTGTCCTTGATTTGGCACCGCCATCCTTTTCCGTCTTCTTTCTTCTTCTGGCTACTTCACCCAATCTTGCACTGTGCAGGTCATTCTGAGAATATCTCTATGAAATAAACAATATTCTTTCTCCTTTCACGCTTGCTTTGCTTTACTCAATGACATACCAAAGGCAGCCAGGTATGTATGGAATATTGGTTTTCATTTCATAATTTTCCAAGGGGCATCAAGCACTTTTTTCATTGTGCTGTAAATGTACCAATAAATTATCCATTGATCTAAAACAAAAAGCACAAATATACATTACAATGATGGAAATATGGCAACCCAATCATTTAAAAGTGTAAATTGTTACATTTTTGATAGGAAACATTGCAATCACAGCTCCAAGAAAAGGATCATTGAAAGCAGACGTTTTTTGTTTCTCTTTAAGTTAAGAGTGCGGAGGGAGTGCGAGCGAGTGATGAAAAATTGGCAGTAATCCGAACCACAGACAGGTCAACCCGGCTCCGGTTGGGTTGGACAATCCTGGAGGTCCAGCAATTATGGTGTCAGTCTTGTAAACATCGTATTGGATGTCCATGTATAATGCAGGCCCTGTGGCTACAGTTTCTGGGCATGAGTTTGCTAAAATGGCTGAACAGGAGAAGGTGTCAGCAAACAAAACGCGTCGTTGTCACTGTACCAACTACAAGCTGATGGGAGCCGGAGCTTATCTGTAATTATGGTAATAGAGTGGTAATAGAAGAATAAGATTTGTTTACTTTTTGTATGAAAGATACTGGCTGCATTAAGACAGAACCCCAGACAAATATATATATAGCATTTCATGCATTGTTTTGTATAGGATGATACCACAATTCCTGTCTCCTGATTGTGTACCAGAGTTGTCACTTTGTCACATGTTCTTGTTGAGTGCAGGCAGGACCTTTATTGCAGCAGGGTCAGGCAATATCTCATCTGCCATAAAACAAACCTACCTGCCTGAACAATATTTTTTATTACACTCACCTGTCCTTGCTCCAGTATGGGTGCTGCCATCTTTTTCTGGTCTTTTTGGGGACTACAAGTGGCCATTTCAACAAACATTACCCTCACATGGCCAAAGTTGACACCATGATGATCGCCAACAAGTGCAGTAGGGAAATGTTTGCAATATAGCTGCAGGAGATTAGCAGCACTGAGACACATATTGATGGGTGAATGTCATTATGGATGAGTGAATGGTCCCTGGAAGGCTGTATTTGCATGCAGACCACTCCAGATAACTGACACATATAATGCTAAGATTTCATGATTTACAATAAGGATAGAGAGCGAGGGGATAGATTATGCTAGAAGTGCTCCACCCAGGAATTGAGGTGGGGTCTATTTGACATGCTGCAGCATCTAATGAACATTGTGTATATTTTGAGTAAGCAATTTTAATCAAAGAGATGAGCCGTAACACTGTGCAAGATGGAAAGGGAGGCTTGAGTTCAGCTTTAAGGATTCTACAGCATTAGCAATGTGCTGTTCCCACCTTCATAGATTCATGGACTAAACACTCCTTTTCAAATTTCCCATAGCGTTTCCATTCCCACAGTCACCGCGTGTACGCAGCAAGCACCGAGGCTGCCAGTGCCTTTCATGTGGAGCGCTTAAGGGGAAAAAAAAGGACACACTGGGACAATGCAATTATTAACGGACGTCACGGCGGTTTGGGGAAGGATTGGTGAGGCCAAATGTAGTCACTTTTTCATCGACATAGCAACTTCCACAATGGCAGGGCTGCAGCCACGGTTTACTGAGTGTTTGAATTGGTGCCACACAGGAAGACGGTTAATGGAATCAAGGAACCAGGCCTCAGGGCAAAGAACATTCCCATAGCACAAAGAGTGTCCGAAAATCAGATTACAGTCCATCGGCTTGTTATTGTAATGTACTGTAACTAGCTCCAAATAGAAAGTCATGCATGGCTTACGATTAAAGGGGTATGACGCTGAAATTAGAGCATTTGGATGAGCGGTATTTTGTTAATTGCAAAGTAGTGTCTTTCCCTGTCTGTAACAAAGGAATAGAACTTCATTCATTTACCCTGGTTAACCAAAACATCAAAAACCAACTGTTTATTATTGTGTGGGTCCCCCTTGTTCCACTACCACAGGTCTGATCCATCCAGACATGGAGTCCACAGAACATCAGAAGGTGCCCTGAAGGCACCAAGACATCATCAGCAGACCTTGTCTCCGCTGGCCTGCTTTCCCATGTGCATCTGGCTGCCATCTCTTCCCCAAGTAAATGATGCTACAGGTCATCCCCATAAGCTTCATAACTTCAGGCAACCTTCTTCCCTTGCTTCAGCATCAAGGAACATCTGGTGGTGGACAGGGGTCATCATGGGTGCTCTGACTGGTCTGTGGTTATATTGTGATGCACTTTGATGGCACCTTCTCTTTATACCAGCATTTGTCCATTCCTTAGATTTTAGTAGGTATTAACCACTGCATACTGAGAACATCCCAAAGCAGGACCACCACAAGGGCTTTGGAGCAAGGCGTACATCTGTATTGGGTCCTAAGCAAAGGAGCTTGACTTGACTTTTGCAATGATGGTACTTTTAGATTTGGAAAAGGGGAGGGCCCAGGAGTTTTACTTAGAATGGGGCCCAACCTACTGTTTTGAAGATGCTTGCCCACCTTTGTCCAGCCAACATAATTTGACTCAGATATTATGCACAACATTTTATCAGCTTTATTAAAACTTCAAAACATCCCGTTTACTTGGTCTGATGTTTTGGCACATTGGTGTTCTGGCACATTCCTGTATACTGTAATTGATGGGCACCTCAAAATGTTGCCACTTAAATGAGCCTGATGACACCTAAGTGAGTAGAAGTTAATGCACATTGCAATTATTATCATCTTGTATTTATATAGCATGAACATATCATGTAGCTCTTTACAAAGTCTAGAGTTATGTGACTAACTGTCCCTCAGACTGGCTCACAATCTAATCAGGCCAAATTGCTAGTAACTAAGCCACTGTGCCAAGTAGCCCTATATTTCCCATAGGCTTTTATAACTGTAATGCAAAGCTCCTCTATCACTGCTGCCCCACTCAAATCAACCCAGTATTCAGGGTAATACAGTAATGTCAGGGAACCTTCTTTACTTACAACGGATGGGTCTTCCCAGATGATTGAGTGATAGAAGACATGTGGGGAAACACTCAGTTAAGGAGTATCTTAAGCCTAGGTTACATAGGGGGGTCCTGTATAAATTAGGGTTACAAGGAGTGGGTTGGATGATGCAAGCTATCATTTAACCTGGAAGTCTAATGACATCTAGTGATAGGGAAGAATATTGGTAGAGGACAGCACTGGACTGAAGTTAGGTATTGCAAAAAAAAAAAAAAAGGAACTAAATTCAAACTTAAATAAACATACCTACCTGTTTGCATACAATGTTGGGTTTCCTGGCATGCGTCTGGATGCAAGGAATAAATGAAATCATGTGTACAAAAGCAAGAGTTGCTTTACTCTTGCCAAAAATACGGAACCCGGGAAAAATGCAAAACGACTTCATGAAGATGGCAGCACCCATTCAGGAGAAAGAACAGATGAGTATAATTTAAAAAAATTGCAATCAGGCAGGCATGTTTCTTTTATTGCAGATGAAACATTGCCTGACCCTTCTGTAATAAACATCCTGCCTGCTTGCAATTTATTTAATTATTAAGTTTAGTTCAAATTTAATATCTTATAGTTACATTTTATTAAGGGAAAATGCCAATATGTCACTTGATCAGTTGATCATTCTTTGGCATCTAAACAATCCAGAAAATCAGTTTAGCTTTTTCAAATAGGCAGTGGCCCTCTTTTGCGTGGTAGAAGCTTGACACCTTGGACATCTGCGTCACAAATGTTCTGTTATTTCATCATAGCTTGGGGTGTTACCGTTTGATAGCGAGAAATAAAAGGCGTATGGGGCAGTTATTGTTACTGCATAAAGTTCTGTTTTTCTTCCTGTTGAAGAAGGACAGTGTGAACTCTGGCATCTATCTGAGTTAACTTGCTGTTTGGGAATCAACCCAGTAAAAAGCGAAGCCCAAACGTGCCTTGTAGTATGCTAGAGGTATCTGATCTGGTTATGAACAGTAACCTAAATCCAATCCGTCCTCATGCCAATGGAGGCTCCCTAAAGGGAAGCTGCGCTGAGAGAAATAAGTGGATTGCTGTGGCTGATGTTTTTCAAAAAATAAAGTCTGGCTGGCAGTCAGTTGTATTCAGTGGGTACAATAGACTCTGAGTCATTGCCCCTGATTCATCAATGAAATCCGCGCTCGCTGGAAGCGCGAAAGTACGCGCGGTCCTATTTATTTACAGTAAGCGCGGCTCCGTGCGCGAGCTTTTTCAGTTGTTGAATAGCGCGATCGCGCACAATTCCGGATCGCTAATACGAATGCGCGAGCGATAATCCGATTTTGCTTGATGAATCAGGGGCATTGTAACAAATATTGAATTACTTTATTATGATGCTTTTTCAGATTCCATGATCTTACCTGTACTGTTATTCCACCTTTATCAATAAATATGGTACCCTAAATAAGAACAGAAGGGAAGGTAACATTTATTTATTTACCATATTCATATAATGATATTACTATACAGAAACCCTGCAGATGTTGGAGACATAAACCAGCTAACAGTCTCTTGGAGGCTCATTGGTGATATCTCTGACTTCCCAGGTTTGCGCTTAAAGTAGGGGGTTCCTATATCCCTATGCTGAGTTCCCAGCATAGTTCCCACCTATGCTGTACAGTCTGTACAGCTGGTGTGCCCATTATGAGGGGTTTCTCTAATCCCTGCACTGAGTTCCTGGTTCTGTACACCTGTTATGCCCACTATAAAGACCTCTCATTACTCCTGTGCTGGGTTCCTGGCTCTGTACACGTGCTGCGCCCATTATAAAGGCCTCTCACTCCTCATGTGCTGGGTTCCTGGGTCTTTACACCTCATGTACCCATTATAATGGGTTCCTACCAACCTTCCGCTGAGTTCCTAGGTCTACACACCTGCTGTATCCATTATGAGGGGCTTGCACCAACCCTGTGCTGAGTTTCTGTGTCTGTACACCTGCTGTGCCTATTGTCTGGTGTTTCCACCATCCCTGAGCCAAGGTACAGGGCCTGCACACCCTATATGAAGGATTATTACCATCTCTGCTGGATACTGATAGGTGAAAGGAGTTCAAAAGTCTGCTACTTTATTTTTCACTAATTAACATACAGCAAGTGCATGAGTTACCTTACTGCAGCCGAGAATACAACAGTTCTCCTGCCTTGCCAAAGATGGTTCTGCTATGTGGCGGATCTCTATAAATCTAAAAAAAGAAATATAAAGTCTTCAGTCTTCTTTCTTACGGACTGCAAAGAAGAGAGGTCATTCTTTTGGTGCGTATTTCACTGGCTAGTAGACACTAACCATTGGGTGCATCAGTGGGGGTTTGAAGAGCTCCAATGGTGGCATGATAAGGATAGGTGCCAAAATGACTGATCATTGTGGACGCTTAAAGTGCAGAGTTGGATCACCCATACTCCCGCTTAGAAATGGTGCCCTGAGGGATTTTAGATGGTGATTTATGTAAGTCAAAACATGCTGAGGTTTTTCTTCCTAATTGTGATCAGGTGGGAGTGAGGTGGATGGGAGAGATGGGAGCTGTTGTTGTGCTGGACTTTAATTTTATAGCAGAATTTTTACAATTTATTGTAAAATAACCTCAGACTTTAGAAAGACTTATCAACATTTGCTTGAAAAAGATCAGATTGATTTGTTGATAAACTTAAGAAATGGGTTGGCATTAGGGCAAGGGTTAATAGTAGACCTGGGGCTCCACTGTTCCTCATTATCTAGCGTCATGCTCCCAACTAACAAAGGATCATTATATAGGTGCAAGAACAGATCCATTATGGTTCTAAGGAGCTTTCTGTCCCCTCCCAAGGACCACTGAATTTTCATTGCACCCTTAAAAATCACCAAATTACCTTGATTTGGCCTTCCCGGATTCTGAACCATGGCAAAATTTATTCAAAATGCCCCAATATTTAGCAAAAATTCAAGCAAAAAGTTTCCAAATTTGTCTTCATGGACATACAGCTGCTTTTAGAGTGAAAGTTAGACTCATCTTCGAAAGTCTGCATTTAAAAGCAAGCTGCCTACGATGTACGTTTAACAAAAGCTACTACATCCTCCCATCAAAAATGACATAAGCAAATAAATAAAAAACTCACTGCCAAATTTTAAAAATAAAGTATTGTTATATACACAAAGAAAAAAGTGTAATGTTTTCCAGCCTCCTCTCGATTTGGAAAACGCCTATAAATATTTATTTTTGCAGAGGAGTCTGGCGTCTCTGCGGATTACAAACAGTAAATAGGGGAATGGGGGTAAGGAGCCGTCCATCATTTTTTTTTTTTTTTGGAGAGTCGATATAAGACGATTGCATTTTACCCTTTTTTTAACCCTGGCTTGGAGCCTATCTTTGCTCACGGGAAAGATTTCCTGGGAGATTTAGCAGGAGTCAACGACAACCAAACACAACAGAGATGAGTCAATGTGAAATTAATTGTTTTTTTAGATAAATCTCTTGCATGATTTACTGTACAGCCCATGAATCACTGATATACAACAAAAGATCGCAGTGTAATAGGACTGAATCAACGCAGGAACTGTTTTTATGTTTGTCACTATTGCTGATCAGTTGACATGTTTTTTTAATATACTGATTCAAATGTATATCTTGTTTTAGTGATAAAACCCTTTGCCTTTTGGGTTTTTTGCCATTTTGTACGGTTGGAGATGTCCATTTACTTCCTGCTCTAGAAAGAAAACAGAGGACTACAAAGAAAGGGAACCCCATTCCTAGACAGTAGATATGTGGTAGAGTTGGACCATTGGTAACATTGGCCTGGTTGTTTTATGGTTTTCTTTGGGATGAACTTGTTTGCCTAGACTGGTATATTCTCAATTTTGGTCACTCAACCTCTAAAATATATTGGTGGTCATTTGAAAGAAGACTTTCAATATTGCTAGCTTTTTCAAAGAAGGCTTTCTACATTGGTGATCAGTGTGAAAAAGGATTCTTACATTGGTGGGATTGGAAAGAAGGTTCCTTACATTGATGGCCAGTGGGACGAATTCTTCTTACAAAATTGGTCATTGAGTAGAAGGCTTCTTAAATTGATGGACAGTGTCAAGAAGGCTTCTTTCATTGGTGGTCACGGGGAGGCATGCTTATTACAATAGTGATCAGTGTGAAGAAGACTTCTTACTTTGGTGGCCAATGGGAAAAATTCTTCTTACATTGCTGATGATTAGAAAAAGGGTTCCTTGCATTTATGATCAGATGGAAGAATTCTAATTACAACATTGGTCAACACTGGGAAGAATGTTCATTACAATGGTGGCCAATGTAAAGAATACTTCTTACTTTGGTATTCAATGGGAAGATGGCTCATTACATTGATGATCATTGGGAAGAAATCTTACATTACTAGTAAATAGGAAGAAGGCTCCTTACATTGGTGGACTGTGTGGTCCATGAGAAGAATGCTTATTCCAATGGTGGTCAGTTGGAGGAAACCTTTCTATATAACTGATCAGTAGGAAGAAGGATTTCTACATAAGAGGTCAGGCCATTTAGTCATTAATTTTATTTTTTATTTATAGAGCTCCATTACTCAGCACTGTATAATAAATAGAGCCTGGATACATAATACCTACAAACATTGACACAAAAGTGGAAGAGTATGACAAACCTATGACACAAATCAGCCCTGTTGCATGCTCTCACCTTGTGATTGGTTACAAAGTTACAAAGTTAGTTTTCTGCAGCAGAAATCATGTCAGCCTTGGCGAAATTATTGAACTGGCGACTGAAGGCTGAATTTTATTATGAAAAGACAGAACATTTTTGAAAAACGATGCTATTGCTGTACATTCTGACACATCAGGAATTTATTTCTGCAGACTTGTACAGTTACTGAAAGATCTGCTTTACATTACAACTCATCAAGTCCATAGACAGCTCGGACTGTAGAGATACATTGAGATCTGCTGGACTGCTGTTAAACTTTCTTGGCTTTAGATACACTCAATCACAGATCCCTAGGTTACTGTTATCTCCAACAGTCCCAGGCAGCCAAGCACAGTCCTATCTTGTAACTTGTAGCTTCTGAGATGCTTGGAGTCGCACGTTGCTCTCTAGAATATTCTGCAGTTTCCCGGATCATTGCTTTGCGATATTTACAGTCTGCTATTATGGTCTCCTAAGACACATTGTGGCAACGCTTCTATAAACACGTCAGAGAATAGGGTTTACCAGCCGAGCCGTTCATCACTGACACATCAGCAGATGCGGGAAAGGCTTGCCAACAGTTATAGAGGCGAAGCAATCCCCTTGTAGGAGCTGAATTTACCGAGATAATACAGCAAATCCTATTTAAATAAACAGCTGAGAGACGACTGAGATAAACACAGCCTGCGCTCGTCCACAACTGCAAGAAAGTGACTGAGCCTTTGTATTCAGCCCTCTGTGGTCTCTGATAACTTGAGGCATGGGGGCCAATACAAGACCCAAGGGCATGTTCTGGTGAAACATGAAAATCAAGCTCGCCAAAACCAGAGAACCAGCAACAATGGAATGGATTTCCTAAAATAATTTCCTATTATTTGGCAAATGTTTTTAATCCTGGACCAGAACCATTCCAGGTTTGCTGGATCACCCAAGTTGTCCTATGATAGCCTATCGATAGTCTTTTTCTCCAGAGTTGAAGAGCTTTAATAAATCAGACCCAGTGTGTTTCCATTGTTTTAATAGAATCACATTAAATGTGAACTTTAAATCCGCTAATAGATTTCAGGTACATCAACGCAAAAGGTGTGCAAAGTCTTACAGTTGATTTCTGTGTAAAGGAGCCGTAGCCTGTGCAGAAAAGCTTATCCCTTGGCCTAGAGGATTAGCTCTGCCTGTAGCGTATGTTACGTTGGACCTCTGCAGAAAGGCTAGTGTTGCCCAAACAAGGTTTAGCAATATGGAGACCAACTTGGCAAGTGGTTGGCAAAGTAAACAATATTTTTGAGTCTTTCTTGGTTTTCCTGACTGGATTAGGCTGGCTGTAAAATTGTCCCCAACATCCAATATTATGATCAGTTCTATGAAAAATGAACATTATCTCTGTTTGAGTTTCCCAAAGTTTGCTCTTAAATGTGCACAGTATTAAGGAGCCCCCAACTGTCCTTTACCTTCCCCACCATTTTCCACGTTATCTTCAGTTTTGCTAAACCTTGTTTGGTCAACACTAGCCTCTCTGCAGAGATCCAACACACCTCATAGTGAGTATGATTTCTTTGGTAATTGCAGAACTAAAGGTGTGACTCTGCAGGGAGACCACTGCTTTCACACAGAGAGCACATGTCCTGTACAGCGCTGCATATTATGTTGCCAGTATATAAATATAGTACAATAATAATAATTAACACCAATCTTAAATTTAATCCAACCCAAATCTTTCTCCTCATAGAGAAAAACAATCAACATCATTTTTTAGACATAATAATACCTGAAGCTTCCAGCATTCCTCTCTCATCTCGTCCTGTCCTTCTACATTACCAATTAGACATAACACAGAGCAGAGCATAGAGCGCAGAGAGCGGGCACGGCCTCTCCTAAGATTAGAACCGCTTGCCATGATTCTGCTTATTGTCAAACACAGACAGAATAAGAGCGAGGGGATTGCATCAGGTCCATCGCAACCTCTGTTGGAGACGTTTTATTTGCTCTTCACTGATTTCCTGCAACTACAGAACATAAAATGAGTGCGTGGTGTTTGGATAAATGATGAACATTAAACTCCTGGCCAGTTATTTAAAACTATTCCTCAACAGCTACAAAAGATATAAATTTACTTTGAAGGCATCATAAACCCAGATATACGAACTGATTTATCAAAGCTCTGCAATATTGATAGACTATGATGGGAGAACCTGGGTTATCCAGCAAATCTGAAATGGGTTTCCTTAAAGCCATTGACTAATATATTTGGCAAATGTTTTCAATCCTAGGTTATATCCATTGCAGATTTGCTGCATCACCCAGGCAGCCAAAGTATTGGAGATGCTTTTTGCTGGATTAAATACAAAGGACCTGATTTATTAAAGCTCTCCTGGACCAAGTCACTATCATAGCAAACCTGGGTCATTTAGCAAACCTGGAATGGATTTTCTAAAAATCCTGAACTGTTCCAGTTCCTGCTGTGCTCCCCTCCCTTAAAATGTACAGTGTTGCTCCTGATCTGTCATGTATCAATCTGCCATGACTTTTTGATGAACAATGTTGGGTAACCGCCATACACATGTCAGATTTTTGCCCAACTATTCATATCAGGTGAAAATCCTATGACATGTACATCACTTTTCTGGAAGAGTTACATAACATACAAGAAGATCCTATTCGGTAAAACACAGAAATGGAAGACACGTGTGTTTATTAAGGCCTGGGAAAAGTGAAGGAAAAGTTTAGAGATGCTATGGGTGTATTTGGAATAACAGTTTTTTTTTTCTTTTCCATTTTCTTGTGAAAAAAAAATGTTTCAGATGGAAATGACATTGAAATTCTTCACTGTGCTAAATAAAGCTTTGGCAGTCGGTAATTGAAATAATTAAACTTTTTTTTTTTTTGTATACAGTGAAACTTTTAATACAGAACACGCAATCTATTCAATTATTTCCAGTTTATTAAATACACATTTTTATGGAATTCATTAACTATTATTTCATTTTATAAACAAATGACACTGGGTTTCCAGATTAAAATCGAATTAAATTTTGGCCTTGGCTACGATTGGTTTGTCCTTTTTGTGACATTTTCTGGGACTCATTAATAACAGGCTAACCCCTCATAAAACAATATTCTGAAATTAGCGATGGGGTACACCCATTTCCGTTCCAAAACCAACATTCCTTTTTTATTTATTTTTTTCTTTGCATATTTTGCTGTTTAAAATATTTGTATACATATTTTACATGTTACAAAAAAAATGCAAAAGATGTTTTTATATATAAAGTACCAATCAAAAGCCTGGACATACCTTCTCATTCAATGGTTTTGCTTTTATTTATTTATTTTGCTTTTATTTATTATTTGATGCATTGTACTCCAGTGTTTCTCAGCCTTTTTAATATAGGGGAACCATTGAAATTGAAAAACCATTGAACCATTGAAATAACTTTCAGGTCTTCAGGGAACCTAACTGTAATTAATATATCCACAGTTTACAGTACATTAGTGGTGATCAATGGGAAGAATGTCACTCTTACAGATAGCCAAAAAGTTCAAAAAGAGGTAAAATTGTTCATTGCTCAAGGAACCCCAGCAACCTCTGGAGGAACCCTGGTTGAGAAACACTGCCACAGAATAATATTAAAGGCATCTAATCTATAAAGGAGCAAATATAGAGTTATGTTTTAAGCAAACCAGTATATGTTTTCAATTTTATATTCTTTAAATAGTCACCTGTTGCTTTTGATGACAGCTTTGCACACTTTCTGCAGTCTAACAATTAGATTCATGGGGTGGTCACCTGGGATGATTTTCTATTAACAGGTTTGCCTTGAGGGGGATTTATTCCTTGCTTTCTTAACGGGGGAACTGAAGTTAAAGTAAAAAAAAACACTTACCTTTAATTCAGCAGATCCATCGATTCATTAGGAGGTTTTTGTTCATTGGGCCCCGCGTTTATCCGGTATCCCTCTTTGGACCGGTGTGGAGGAATCGCCAGGCCCGCCATCTTCTTGGCTCTTTTTCTGGTTTCTACTTGATACGTCACCCGATCTCACACTGCACAGAGCGAGAAATGGTGACATAGATGGGGAAAAAGATTGTTAATCTCACTGCGCATGCGTGAGATCGACAATTTTTTCTCCCATTAAAGACAAGGTGGCCATAATGCAGCCAAGGAAGAATTTCCTACACGATCTCTGGTGCTAGTTTTCTTTGTGATATTGTGGTTACCCCAAAGGCCAACAGGTCACCTCTTGGAGGGTGAACAGCTGAAAGAATTGGGAACACATTGCTGCATATGAGGATGTTGTATGATTTGTTTTATGTCAGATGCTGCACCAAAGATTGAACAAACTGAACTTTTTCTAATGAATTCAACTTTCAAGGCACCAAAAATTATGAACATGTAAACAGGGCCTTTAGAAGCGTTGACACCCATTAGTGGGGGATAAGGGGTAATTCTGTATTGGGTCCTCATCAAATGATTTTGATTTTTTGCAATGCTAGAACTTTAGGATAAAGAGGAGAAGGGCCCAGGTACTTTTTCTAGTTTTGCCCAGTATGCCCAGAAACTACTAATAGAGGTCCATTTTGTACCAATTTAGTGCTTTGCAGTAACATGCACCAGCACTTTTTATTGTGCATTACTGCAATGCAAGGTAAAGATAGACCTGAACCAAAAGACTTAAAGTGAGGCCTGGTGAGTAAAAGGAGGGAAAGGGAAAAGCTGGCATGACTAGCGGCGGACATGGGAAGGTGCAAAGTGTGCCACAGCCAAGGACCCCTAAACCTCCTCAGCAAACAGGGATCCTCATTGGCCAAAACCCAGTCAGTCTGACCAAAGTCAGTTGGTTTCCAAGTCAGTTCTGTACAGGAGCCCACTGTTGGCTATGTCTGCCACTGCTAGGGGTGAAAGAGGAGCATAGGTGAAAGAGTTAAAGTTCTAGGAAGTGTGGATCAGAGGTAAAGCAAGAGAGAGGATTGGCTTAGAGTAGAGAGGGACGTCAGTGGCGTGCTTGTGGAGCGGGGGGAGGTCCCTGGGACCCCGTCCTATAAATGGTAGTAGGTTTATATATACCTGAACAGTTGATTTACCTGATATATAAACACTAGAACTCTTATTTGAACCTTTTATGTATGTGACAGTATATACTTAGTTTGCATTTAACACAATTTGGGATGTATAGCCAGGCAATATGTATTGGAATACCTATCTATTTACTTATTCATATACAATATCAACATACCTGTATGTAATACGTAATGTAACACGGCTAATTCTTATTAATTTAGACATAATAACTACAAGTGCCAAACATATGTTGACAAACCGCTACCCCTGAAGACGCCAAATAGAGCGAAACGCATCGGGTAACAATTAGCATTATTAATATCTATGATTGGAAGTTTAAACACGTATGACAAGTAACGTATATGACTGGCTAGATGTTGCATGTCTAGTGCCCCCTAGGGCCAAAGTGATATTGTTTAGACCACAAGAAATTATTGTGGCCTATCTTGAACCTGTTATGTTTTCTATTATTATTATCCACTGAATATAATACAATATACTATTTGTGCCAAAAACCATGCTTTTTCTCTTGTTCCCCATTTTGCTACTTAGAGTAGAGGGGGAACAGGAAATAAGGTCAGATAAACAAAGAAGAAAAATCCTACCTTGCTACCCCATGGGTAGGCAATTATGAGGTCCTCAGGGCAATACATTTTTGATCTATGGTTCCGGTTTTAGGAGGCCCATCTCAGGTATTGCATCCTCCTGGGATAAATGAATTGTCTGCAACAACAGAGGTCTAGGTGGGGCTGCTGGTGCCTGATATTGTACATAAGTTAGTTGTGGGGCATCTGGGAACAACAGTTTCAAGGTAGCAGGTAACCCATGGTAGCAAACCCCATGGTGGTTTTGTTGTTGGTAGGAACGCCTTCAAGGACCAAGACCTGGGGATTGTGTTAGTTGCATTACCGTTTGGTATTATTTGTTATGGAATACCAGTGTTTCTTCACTTCTGTGGAAGTCTAGAGTTCATCCAGAGGTTTTAAGGGGTACCTTGAGTTTGGGCTTCCCAGGTCAGTTTAACTGACACCAATGATCTTTTTGGCTACATATAAGGGTGACATTCTTTCTAGTGGCCAGCAACCTAAGAGACATTCTTCCTATTACCATGCTAATGTACTGTGAGCTGCGGATCATTATTAAGACATGAGGGTGTGAAACATTTTTTTGGACTTTGAATGTATCCTCAAGAACAGTCATGAAAACCATCAAAAACTGTCTCTTATGATGATCACTCCAGGAAAGTCTAAAAGTCATATCTGCTGCAGAAGATAAGTTTAGAGTTACCAGCCTCAAAAACCACAAATTAAGAGCACCTTAAATAAGAGTTCATGTTAATGCTTCATAAAGTTCAAGTAGAAAACAAATTTCAACTTCAACTATTCAGTGGAGACTGCGTGAATCAGATCTTCCTGGTCGAATTGCTTCCAGAAAAGCACTACTGATGAACAAAAAAAAAGAGAATTGCTTGGGCCAAGAAACACAAAGAATGGACATTAGACCATCTGTACTTTGGTGTTATAAGTCCAAATTTAAGGTTTTTATTTTCACCCACCATGTTTTTTGTGAGACCCAGAGAAGGTAAGCAGATGGTTTCTACCTGTGTGATTCCCATCCTGAAACTTGGAGAAGGAGGTTTGATGGTGCAGAGTTGCTTTGCTAGTGACACTGTTGGTGAATTTTTCAAAATTCCATGCACAATTAACTGGCATGGCTACCATTCTGCAACATGCCATGCCATGTGGTTTGTACTCAGTGGGACCATCATTTGTGACAATGACCCCAAACACAACGTTGGTTTCTGTAATGGGTATTTGACCAAGAAGGAGAGTGATGGAATGCTTTGTCAGATGACCTGACCTCCACGATCAGCCAGATAGTTTGGGAAGAGCTGGACTGTGAAGACAAAGCAGACAAAAAGTGCTCAGCACCTCTAGGAACTCCTTCAAGACTGTTGGAAAACTATTCCAGGTGACCACCTCATGACTGCAACTAAGCATGCAAAGCTGTCATCAAAGCATAAGGGGGCTAATTTGAAGAATCTAAACACATGATGAACATATGTTGGGTAAGAATAGAATGTGATGCATTAAATGTAGTGCAGCACACTAATACACTGAAATACAACACAACAAGTAAATTCAAAAATAATTTTGATTTCTGGTGTTAAAAAATTACACTCATTGATTGATTGTCTATACATGTGAGCTAAAGAGCGAATAACACGTGTCAAAGTGTGCTAAACACAACGCACGTGACGTGAACCCATCTTCACCGTCTTGAACTCCAAGCCAAGGGTGGTGATACACTTTAATAAAATAAGCCCCTAAGTTACAGAGTTCACCAATGCACTATTCCTGGGGGCCCGAGCTTGGCACCTGCTCGAATTTCACCCTATTGCTCTCTTAACTGGCTTAGCAAAAGCCCACTAGCCAAATGCAAAGAGATTTTGCAGCTGGCAGAGGCTTAATCATTTCTGTATTAGAGAGATCTGCCTGCAGTAATAGGATCTGGAGCACCGAGCACAATTCGATTCCATAGAACGGCGATGAATGGATACTAATGTATTGGTCGGGCTCTCGGGTAACAGCCGCTGTAATGCTCCCTTGTTCCACTTCTAGGCAAAGTCTGACAATGCATTTCAAGCTGAGAGATACAAATTCCACGAGAACATCCTCTATCCCAGACCTCATAGATAATCTTCTTGGTATTTACACCGTCTAGGACCAGACCCAAGGGGGGTTTTGTTCGTGATTTGCTGGTTTTTATGAAATGTCTGTTCTAATGTACAATCCACTTTCAGGAGTTGAGGCCGGATAGCTGGTGGTAAAGGTGACCATAATAGAGCCAAGGAGAATAATTACCCTGTGTTATAGTGGTCCTCCCGCAGGCCAACAGGTTTCCAACAGCTGAAGGAATCTGGAACAACTTGGGTCTGATTTATTAAAACTCTCTATTACTGAAGAGGATAGACTATCATTGGAGAATGGGTGATCTAGGAACATGGAATGTATTTCCTAGCAAAAAATTGCTATTAGTTGGCAAGTATTTCTAATCCTGGATCACATTCATTCTAGGTTTGTTGGACCAGGTTCTCCTTTGATAGTCTATCTTCTCCAGTCTTGGGGAGCTTTAATTCATCAGATCTATTGCTGCATATTGGATATGACTTGGTTTCAAGATTCAACAAACTGAACTTTGCCTACTTTTCAAATTTTTTTCATAATTTATAGTTGCAAAACATCAAAAAACATTAACATGTAAACAGAGCCCTAGGAAACATTTACACCCAGGACCACCATGGGGGGGGGGGGGGTTACAGGTAGTCCCTGTAGTTAGGGACATCCTGTATACGGATGACTCGGAGATACGAACGTGTGCAGGATGGAGGCTTGGTGGGGGGGGGGGGGGCAATTTGCATGACTTGCAGAAGAAATCTTTTGCTAAACACAGCTGAGGTTGTGGGTGATCTTAAGGAATGAGCTCTTTCTGCAAAGTGTAATTTATCAGGGTCCTGATGCTGCAGTCATGAGGGGGGTCCAGGACATTTACCTATTACCTAGCCCTAAAATGTCTGATAGCGGTCCAATTTACATCTCTTTTTTGCCTTCCTCTGGATCAAATTTGTCTATAGGGTTTTGTACCTGGAATATGTTTATTTCCCTAGTGGTTGAACTTGATGGACTTATGTCTTTTTTTTAACCTGACCTACTATGTAACTCTGTAACACTTATTTATTGTACAGTACTTGAATACAAGGTAAATAAAGATCAGCCAGTAATTTTGGTGTGGGGTGTCTGGGTGGGGTTCAGGAAATGCACAGGTAGGAAAATGTTTTGCAAAATTTTTCATGAAAATGTTCCAAAAAATTAACTTAGCGACTTCCTCATAACCACTGGTGTGACATGGTACTTAAATTGGAACTAAAGAAAAAAATTGGGGATCAGGCAGGGCTTTGTTGAAGAATGGAACAGGTGATGTCCCTTCTGCAATAAGCATTCTCACGTGCATGACTGCTCCCTGGAACTTGCAAAATTGCTGAGCTGCACATGTACACAGCATTGGTTGTCAGGATACTCAGCAATCGCAGATTCCCCAGAACGGAATGAACTCCTGCACAGCAGTGTGGCAGTTTCATCATGCCTATCAATAAAGATGACTAAAGATCACATGACAGAAGAGAAGAAGGAAGAAGATGGCCACGCCCAGTGATGGAATGGGGACAGGTGAATATAGCAGGGTTTACTTCCACATTATTATCCAAGCCACTGATAGTTAACTATCATCTTCAGAAAAAAGTCAGCCTGTATTTACCCCGTCTCCTTGAAGGTGCTTCTACAACAAATGATATGTGACACATACCATTCCGGAATGTTCCTCACAGCTGTTGGGTCACAGAAGTCGACATCTTTCCGTAATGCTTTCTGCAGCCACAAATTGATGGATTTGTAAGTGATGTGAATATTGCCTGGGTCAGGTTACAAATAACAGTAGCTCATTTGGACAGAAGTGGGAATGATCTGCCACAATACATAATTACCCTGCCTCTCTTATTATAACTCCCAGTGACACTCAATCCCTGAAATATGTTCCCTCCTCTGGGTGTTACAGTGCATTGCATTCGGTGATAAATGGAGATGAATTGGACACCATGTGCCACTTATGGACACATTTTGATGAATGAGACTTTGCCATCGACCGGGGAATATGGTGATGATTGGTGGACAATAATCACTGTGTGGAGTTTTTCCAGGACAAGTTAAAACATTTGAGCTAAAAGGCCAGAATAGAATGTGGGGGGGGGGGGGGGGGGCTTAAACACATTTACTGACAACAGAACTAAAATCAAAAATGTTTTAAAAACTCTCATTAAATCATAAAAAAGGGAAACGTGTGTTTGGTTCTGGGCTGTACTTGCAGTACTTGTTTTCCACCATTAGATGTCAGTTGGCCAGCATCAATCAACCCACTTCCTCTGAGTGCAGGCTGTCATGGACCCGCCCAAGCTTTGGATTGGACAATGAAGAAGAAGCGGCACAGCTCTGAGATGATCGCCCTCTGCTTTTACCTTCTATCAGCAAGCTTTTTGCTATCACATGAACTGATTAGCTGCTTGTAATGCTTTTTCCTCCAGCCCCTCTCTACAGTTACAGCATTATGCTAATATCAAAGTCAAGTATGTATACTATATTAATAAATACAGAATTGTGTTTATTTGTGTCATTGACTATAAAGGTTTAGCAAGCAGGCAAATTGTTTCCCCTCACTGAGATTGAATGTGAAGTATTCATGTTCAGCTGGACTGCACCTTTCCACCTTTCATCTGAGCAGTGTGCGGATGTTGGTTAACCTGACAATCCTTTTCAAGGTTTTCCGAACCAAAAGACCTTTTTTTTTTCTTTTTTTTGCTGGCAGAGAGGGTTAGAGCTCCAGCACGCCAACAAAAACTGTAAGCTGACACATATCACAGCCGTGGATATGAAGACTAACAATGTGACCCTTGTCACAGGGAAATATAGAAAGACATAAATCATGAATGTGAGAGCTGGGGAGACCAGAGGGAAGGATAAACTTCACCTGCCTCCCGCATTACAATCGGCTGGAAAATGAGTGATGAGAAACACAGAACCAACATTCCGGGGGCATTGAAAATAGCAGCGGACATTTAAAACTGCTGTTTTGTCAGCTGCTGCCAATAAGAACCTCACTTAGGGGTTATAGCGGAGGATGCCCATGGCATGATAGCCAAATATCCAGAATAAAGCTCCCATCTGGGTCATGCTAAAGAAACGCAAGTAGCACGTAGCCAGCAGACACAATAAACCTGAATTATCAAAGATTTCTAAAACTGGAGAAGATAGACTGTCATGGGAGAGCCTGGATGATCCAGAAAACCTGGTATAGATTTCTCAAAAATCATTTGCCATTATTAGTTTAAAATGTTTAATACTGGACCAGAAACAGTTGGGAAGTATGAAGAGGGACAGTCCCTTCATATTAGGAACAGTTGGGAGGTATGAAGAAAGACAGTTCCTCCAAATTAGGGAGAATTGAGAGGTATAGGCTAAGACAGTCCTTCCAAACTGGGGACAGTAGAGAGGTATGAAGAGGGGTAGTCACTTCAAAGCAGGGGCAGTTGGGAGGTATGAAGAGGGACAGTCCTTCCATATCAGAGGCAGTTGGGAGGTATGAAGAGGGTCAGTCCTTCCATATCAGGGGCAATTGGGAGGTATGAAGAGGGTCAGTCCCTCCGTTTTGGGCAGTTGGGAGGTATGAAGAGGGACAGTCCTTCCATATCAGGGGCAGTTAGGAGGTATGAAGAGGGACATTCCCTCCATATCAGGGGCAGTTTGGAGGTATGAAGAGGGACATTCCTTCCATATCAGGGGCAGTTGGGTGGTATGAAGAGGGTCAGTCCCTCCATATCGGGCAGTTGGGAGGTATGAAGAGGGTCAGTCCCTCCATATCGGGCAGTTGGGAGGTATGAAGAGGGACAGTCCTTCCATATCAGGGGCTGTTGGGAGGTATGAAGAAGGACAGTCCCTCCAAATAAGAGGCAGTTAGGAGGTATGAAGAGGGACAGCCCTTCCATATCAGGAGCAGTTGGGAGGTATGAGGAGGGACAGTCCCTCTAAATTACAGACCTCTGGGAGATATGTTGTGCCCTATGACAAAACACGGCCCCACTATCATTAGTGATAGTATCAGGTTGCATAGGAGAACAGGTGACATGTCCTCTTAGTTAAATCTGGAAACAAGTAGTATGCACTTATTTGACCTGGGCTCTGCGGAGCGGAAAATGTAAAGGTGAAGCCATATTGTTTATGTCTGAAAAGAAACAAAACAGACCCAGTGCCTGGGATGGCATTGCCTGTTCCTGGCACAGCCACCCAGACAATAAACATGACTGGATGTTAAATTGTTATTTTATAAAGCTTGCCTTTGTTTGGAAATTAGATATCACACGTGGCGAGCCGTTGTCTTACCGTAACGTCTGAGCCATCCTTTTCTGTAACTTGTTGTGATAGAGATGAACCTTGATGATGTCTTCTTCTAATTGTTTAATGTCATACTTCATTCAAGGATAAATATTTTACAATTCAACGGGTTCACACTACCTATTAGGTTAGTTTTCATACCATTTCTTACCATTCTTCTTCCGGAGCTGGCTGATCACTTGCCTAAACATAAACTATTCCATTCTTTCACCTTTTACCATACACTTAAAAAGCATTTGAAGCTGTAGAAAGTATCCTGAACCCACATTTATTCCTGCTTGATGGGCTACAAGCATCATCAAGCCCTCTCCCACTAATGACAGCATCCCTGACCTTCCATTTTTCAACTCTCTGATTTTTTTCTTTCAGTCCTCTGATCTCAGCATCATTTGTGGGCACTACTCAGGGTAGCTATGTGCAAGAACACCCACTCATCCAGCCTAAAACTTGTAACCTTACTGATAGAAATTAAAATTTGATCCCAGCACTATGATCTCAAACTTGGCCAACTTTGCTGAAATTGATTCATAATTTGACAGCATGTCTATTTTTTGATTTGCTAAAATCCTATTTTCAGGAGTCAGCATGTTGGGCTTGGGCTTATCCTCTGTATGACAGGGGCCAGTATACGCAGGACAGGAAAAATGTTGATTATTAGCAATATTACCTCACACTGTCAAGAAGGAAAGGAAAGCTTGCAGCTGCAGCAAGGGTGGAAGAGCATTCCATTTACAAAAGCAGTGATGGGGAGAAGAGAACTCCCCTGTCACCACTCACAGACCTGCTTTATCTTTACAGTTCCCTCCTCCCTGTCCCCGGACAATGAAATTGATTGGTAATAAATGCTTAAATATCTGCTGATTGCCTTATCATTTAACATGTATGCCCAGTCACACTGAATTTTTACCACTCACATAGATAACAGCGTGTCCTCTAATGGTGCGTCTTCTCTGATGGAACATTTTAATTTACACTTTATTTCTAGTAGAATTTGTTCTGGCCTCAATCAGGTTTACCAATGGTTTGCATAAATTTGCTTTTTGACTGCATTGAGTGCAATAGCCGTGTAAATGAGCCCTGCACTGATCATGTACAACCAATTGCTTCCAATGGCTGTCTAAAAAACAGTAAAAAATATTCAGCTCTCCCTAATGCTAATAATTTATCTAAAAAATAAAAAATAATAATATTAAAAAAAACAGATTAGGGTAAGTTTAAATAGTTGGCTTACATGAAGGAACTGCCCCCCCCCCCCCCCCACCTGTACTTTGCTGACTCGTCACCTTTCTCTGCTTCCAATTCTTTGTCTGTAATTCCAGCAGCCAACTTTCCATTTGTTCCACCTTAGAATGTGGAATGTTGTCAAACATTCTCCCCAAACACAACATGTCCATAAAGGGCTGCAGCGTGAAGCCACTCCTGTAAAAATAACCAGCGGATTGTGTGAAACGAGCTAACAAGCTTTCACCTGGAGTTTCTGCAACACTCTTACATATCGCATTCTACGGAGTTAGAGGGAAATAAACTTCTGTCTTTGGACTTTTTTATTTTTTGTACTTGTGAGTTTGTTTTGTTGTTGTTTTGTTTTTAATCAGTTGGACATTTTTTTTTGTAGCAGCACAAGTTTTCTGTGCATTACTTTTGTTAATATTATTTTAAAAATATATATTATATTAATAAACTGTTTTTTATAGCGCCAAAATATGCAGCATTGTACATTAAATAGAGGTAGCAAATGACAGACAGATACAGACAGTGACACAGGAGGAGAAGAGGACCCTGCCCTGAAGAGCTTACAATCTAGGACTACTACTTTTATGCACCAAATGTCTATTTTCATGCACTCCACAAAATGAGTAGGCTGCCTTAAAGCTCACGCATAATCTGCTTTTGCTTTTACTTTCCTGTTTAGTCTGGATTATTAACATGCAAACAACCTTTTTATAGAAACAACTTTCTGTTTTCATTGCATATTTTAGGAGTATAAAACATGAAATCAGAAATTCCCTCATACATTCCCTGGTGTGAATGAATTACTGCTATTCAATCACATAGACCTAGAAGATTCTTATGAGAGAATGTTTGAGGGAATGTCAGATTCCCTGTTTTATAAATAGAGTCTTAGTTTTGCTAGTATAAGGGAAAAGGCACAAAATAGTCAGAGCCTTATATTGTACAGTTCTTTGAAAGGGTTGAGAGTGAATAGTAGGAGTAGTGGGTGTAAAAAAAAATAAAAGAAGAAAATTGAGGGGTTTGGGCGTGGAAGGGTAAATGATCAAGGGGTTAGGATTAGAGTTATAATGCATCTGGGGGGAATAAACCAGATGAAAAGAACAGTCATGTATAGTAGTCATGGGTAAAAATGACCCCAACTAGTAGAGTCCAAGAGGTCTATTTATAAATCTACTCAGCTTTTACCCAATGCATCAGGAAAAAAATCACACATTTTTAATTGCACACCATTAGAATTTGGGGTCAAACTTGGGTAAAAACATTTATAAATAGACCACCAAATTGAGAATAATCATATGTAAAAGTAGCCATCTGGTGCCTCAGTTATTCGATGATGCCAAGCTGCCAGTTTAATGGAAACATTTACAGAGAGAGAATTTAGGTGGCCACTGTTGCCCTTTCCTGAAATTTCTAGTCATTTGGCTGCTGTGTTAACCAAATATTTATTGAAGCTCTCCAAGACTGGAAGTGATAGACTATAATGGGAGAACTTGGGTGACCAAGGCCTCTTTCAGACATGTGCACTAAAACCATGTGGTTAGCCACTCCTGGGCAAATGGCAAACTGCTAATATGGACCCATGAGCAGCAAATCACACCACAAGACATTGCCCCTGATTCATCAAGCAAGCGGATTATCGGTCGCGCATTTGTATTCGCGATCCGAAATCGTACGCCATCGCGCTATTCAGCAACTGAAAAAGCTCGCGGCCGGAGCCGCGCATCTCCGGCAGCTTTACACTGGCGAGCTTGATTGTGAAGGCTGGAATCCGGCTGGCAGTGAGGCGAGTGTACGCGCACACTCGAGTCCGGACCGCGGTAAACCGCGATCGATGGCCGCGCGTACTTTCGCGCTTCCAGCGAGCGCGGATTTTATTGATGAATCAGGGGCAATGTGTTTGCATTTGTAGTCTTTGCAGGGCAGTTCTCCCTCCAGAGGGGGAAAAGGAACCATGTGACCAAAAGCCAGATGATACATCTAGGAACCACATCATATCCCCCCTACAAAAGGGTTTCCTATTTCAATGGTTCCAATAAGGCTGCCATTGATGACCACACCCTTGAAAAACTATTTGCAAGGTTATTTATGGCCTTGATATTTATTAATCAATTATCTTATAATGAATAAATAGGCTAGTAAGAAAGCTTATCACCCATGATCAGAATATTTGCACAGAAAGAACTTAATCCTTTATATACGTAAGCCAAAAACAATGAGTTCCGCAATGGAAGCCTCCACATTTTTTTGGTGTAGGTTTTCTAAATGTTTTACTTAGTAATGCATACATTAAAACATTTATTTCCAAACAAAAGTTCCTGTGTTTCTTTTTGCCCTTGTTGAATCCACAATCCCACACATCAATCTTTAGAAAAAGACAAAGAAAGGTGGTGGCTCAGTAATATCCATTTATTCTACAACAGAGTGCTCTATCCCCCTCTCTTCAGCAGGCAGTGCGGGTGATAAATGTAACTTTTCCAAAGTGCATTAGGTGATACGTGACACTTGTTTTAGCTACTGTTCCTCTGTAAATAGGCTCATTGTGTGCCCTCCGTAAATCCATAACATGTCAGTAACAGCCCCTCCATCAACACCTCAAAGCTTGTTGTTCCTTAAAGAGCCTGAACCTAATGCTGAAAAATCTGCCTACACCAATTAAAAAAAGATTTCAGCTACTGAAGGGATCAAACATGACAGAGTAACGCGAGACGGTGGCTTCTCTTTGTTACGGATAGGCTGTGCTACCCTACACTCTACACATATGTACAAAATCCCAGGAACAACCTTTAGGCATAAAGATCATGAAGAGGCAACCATATGACTACTGGGGCATGCTGGGCCTTGTGGTTACAATTTGGGAGCTTTTAGTTTTGTCTTTACAGTTTGATACAATGTCCCACAGGGCACAACATTTTTTTTGGCATATAATTACTTTTCCTTTTACTTTTTTCCCTCATCTGTCTTTCCCTTTCCCTTCCCCTTCTTTCCCTACTATTCTTCTCTTTCTTCTTTTTCTACACCCCCCCCATCCCTTAAATTGCCTTTTTTTTCCTTCTCTTTCCCTACCCTTTCCCCTTCCTTCTCATCCGTCTTTCCCTTCTCATTCCCCTTCCTTCTCATCCCCTTTTCCCTTCTCTTCCTCCTTCCTTCTTTTCTTTCTTTCCCTTCCCTTTCCCCTTCCTTCTCATCTGCCTTTCCTTTCCCTTCTCTTTCCCCTTCCTTCTCATCTGCCTTTCCCTTCCCTTCTCTTTGCCCTTCCTTTTCATCCCTCTTTCTCTTCCCTTTCCTCTTTCTTCTTATCCGCCTTTCCTTTTCCTTCTCTTTGCCCTTCCTTCTCATCTGTCTTTCCTTTCTCTTTGCCCTTCCTTGTCATCCCTCTTTCCCTACCCTTTCCCCTTCCTTCTCATCCCTCTTTCCCTACCCTTTCCCCTTCCTTCTCATCTGTCTTTCCTTTCACTTTCTCCTTCCTTCTCGTCCATCCTTCCCTTTCGCCTTCCTTTTCTTCTGCCTTTCCCTTCCCTTTCCCCTTCCTTCTCACGCGCCTTTCCCTTCACTTTCCCCTTCCTTCTCATCCCTCTTTCCCTTCACTTTCCCCTTCCTTCTCATCCCTCTTTCCCTACCCTTTCCCCTTCCTTCTTATCCGATTTTCTCTTCCCTTTCTTCTCTATGTTCCTTCTCTTTTATTCTATTTTTACCCCCCACTTTCATTTTCCTTCTATTTTCTTTTTCTTTCCCTTTCCTTGTCAATACCTACCTTATCTTTTCATTTTATTTTATTTCCTCTCCTTCTCTCTGTTCTTTTTTCTTTTTGTTCCCCTTTCGTGATAAGAAGATAAAGCTTCCCCTGAGAGATGGAATGACTGTAAGTTCTATTGAGTTCTATTTATAAATATTTTCACCCAAGATTCATGCAACTTTTACCTTAAATAGAATATAAAGTGGTCTTTCTGCCACTCCCATCTTTTATTTTGCACTGGTCTCTTTCCTAAAGGCCCAATAAATCTTGTCATTCCCATCCCAGTCATTCCTTTGACAGGGATGAAATTTACATTTGGTAAATCAGTGTAAACTGGCAAGACTGGTTTTCACTTTGGAGTTCCCACAACCCTTGGATAAAAAATTGAATGACTCATAAACTGACTCATCCCTTTACCACGTACCCCATTTCTTGCCCTTCTCATTGAGGCTCCCCTTTTTTGAGGGTTTTTTTTATCTTGTATAAATTACTTTGTTACTTTTGGGGATCTTGACCTGCCACATGACATTATAGGCTGTTTTCCTCCTGCAGTGGTGGACATGCTCGATGCAATGGTCACAAGGGGTAGGTCTTTGAAACCTTGAGATCACAGGAGTGCTCAACAATATATCACAAAAACAACCAGTTCTGATCCTTACAGTCTGTGTGATTATTGCAGTGGGAATTGTTAGTTTTGTGTTTGTTTAAACTATTGCTAATTGTTTATTTTATTTTTTTTTCTATTTGCTTTAAGCAGACCTATCACAAAAGTGTAAATATTGGGTGATAGGCAGAAGATAGAAGAAGACAAAGAAGATGGTGCTCTAAAACTGCACGGGACCAAATTGAGGCCAGGTAGGGAGGAATCGGGTTCTCTGTGGAGGTAAAGTTAAGTGTCATTTTTTTATTTTAATAAAAATATCTGCTTTAAGATTTATCCTAACCCATAGAAATAAAAACCAACCAACTTGTTTTTGCCCTATCATTATCATTGATTTTTTATATATGTACATATATATATATATATATACTGTATAAATATAAAACTAGAATTTTTTTTGCATGAAAATAGGCCTTTTTTAATACATAGATAATACATATTTCTATTTCACTCTTCTCAATCTGCTAGGTCCCATAGCCGCAGCTTGCCTGAGGTTCTGCATCCCGAGTATTTCTGGTTTTCTGCAACTTTTCCCTCCACTTATTTTTTTCTTTACGATCTTAAAATAATGGCTGAAAGTGCTGTGAATGGATTTCCAACAGAGGCCGTAGAAAGCCCTCTCTTTTCACATACTGACATGTCTTTGTTTACCCCTAATGCCCTCACCCCCCCAAAAAAAAAAAAAATACAGTGCTTCATTTACAGGCTCTTTGCATGCAGAGAATTTAACAGATACACGTAACAATTAGTGGCATTTTACTTTACACTGACCGTCGCAGTCAGGTGACTCGCACAAGAGACGTAGTGTGTGAGGTTCGTTCATAGAAGTTGTGTGTTCTCTATAACTCCAATCCCTATCAATTGGGGGATCTGTAGTGTGGGGAAAGTCCCACAGAAACCGTATTCTTTCATAGAACTTTTATATACCAGGGTTGCAAGGTCACAAAAGGGTTTCTGTTAGCCATTAAAAAAAAACAAAGGCACACACATTTAATACAAGAAGCGTTGTGTATATCAGTGACCACACATTTTGAATTATTATTGTTCAGATTACTTTAAAATAATTGTTAGTGCAATTTCCAACTTATTTGTAGGAAAGGTTTTCACCGCATGTCTGGTGTCGGTTCTCTGACCACCATTATTGAAGGGTCTTTTTTTATTTTGGACACATGCCACCCACTAGTACTGATGGAGTTCTGCAGCACAGATTGATTCCATCATTCTGATATCAGAAGGTGGCAAGTCTAGGGTTCGTCTACTTGTGTGTTGGGGTAAAAGTTTCTGCTGGTCCCCTTGTGATTACAGTGCAAGTAATATGCCTATTGTGTCTTCTGCTTCCTGGCAATTGTGGATCCTTTACCTTCTTCTTTCACTGGGTCTGATTTATTTAGGCTCCCCAAGACTTGAGAAGATTCACTATTTTATGGGAACCTGGGTGATCCAGCAAACCTGGAATAGATTTGGTCCAGGATTAAAACCATTAGCCAAAAACAGCAAAATAATTTGAAGGAATCTGTTCCAGGTTTGTCCATCTTCTCCAGTCAGAGCTTTAATAAATCAAACTTATTACCTTGAGGTGAAGCTACCTGAGTACCTCCTGTATCTGGGTCTGACAGTTTAAAGGATAATACAGTTACCTATCTTACAATATCTGGCTTTGCTTTGATTCTTTATATTGTGGTAGCCCTAAGGACTGTGACGTTTTTATTTACTTTAAATTGTGAGTTTTTGTTGAAATTTCCATCTCCACTTAGAACCACCAGCCAGCATGTGTTGTATTGGCCTTGGGGGCAAATGCCCCGCATCTTCTAGGAGTGAGTTCCAATTTTGTCATTACAACAGGTTGCAACATATCCTTGGCATTTGTAAAGGATTGGAATTCAAGCTTTTACCAGAAGTTTGCCCTTAGAATAAAGGACCAACCCATGATGTGCAAACTCTTTGGAAGTAATGGGAATGGGTGACCCAAACACAGAGTGGGCTCACAGCTACAACACCCACTGCCCAAAAGCTAAATTGCAATTGCCCCAAAACCTGCAAAATTTACAAAACAATTTGCCAGCCAATCTCAGACAGATGTGCTTATCTGTATCAGCCCAGTCCTCTCCTGCTTTGATGTCACCTGGTACGATTTGAGTAGAGAAGGACAAAAAGAAAATCAAAATGTTTATGGAATAATCTTTCATGGGAAGAAGAAATCAATTGGGTAAGTTCCTATTTACAGGAATGGCGATTAGGTATTTGCTGCTTTTTTCTCTATTTTGTTGTTGGCAGCCACTTTTATAATGTCACAATATTTTCCATTGGATGAGCAGTCATTGATCATTGCCCCAAAATTTAGAAGTCGCCATTTTTCAATGTTCTGCAAAAAATGCTGATCCAAAGAGGCTGTTCCCCATTTTTCATGTTAATAATGTCAATAGGAAGCAATTTATTTTTTGCCACGCAAGAATGATCATTTGATGTAAAATTTACCATATGGAATAAATAATTATTAAAAAAAGGATCAACAGACGATGATGCAATTTATGCAATACAACGATTTATGCAATACAATGAGAAGGAATTCAGAATTTGATTGATGACAGGGAGAAATCATATATAAAATACAAAGTTCTCCCCCCCACCCTCCCACCCTTCTTCACCCACACCATCCCTTTCATTGAATATTTCCTAAAACAAAACACAAGGACGGCAGCCATTATTTATGGGTTTCTTCAAGCTGAAGTGCCGAAGAAATTGATGAGAGACCAAATATAGAAATCAAAGGCATGCCTTTGAAAAGGGGGAATTTATGCTCGGTAAATTAGTTTAAGCTGCCTGGACTGGTTTTTATTTTGGGAGGGCCCACAACCCATGGACAAAAAAACGGTGGCCAACAGAATTTTTTTTGGGGGGGGGGGAGTCGTAGATTACTATCTGCTCAATGCAAGTTTCTGAAAGCTCATTTTTATGAAAAGGTTGCTAATGCCTTTATCTGTGCCAACAAAATTGGATGATGATAGATTAGGGACTCAACCCCACTCCCTTTTCCTTGCATCCTCCTATACAAAAGAAAATTACTTGCTAAGATTAAATAAGCTGCATTTAGTACCTAAAGCCAGTCCAGTTTTTGGAATGGGCAAACGGGGCAAATGATAAAGGGCCCCTAACTTCCCTAAGGCCCCCAACAACAGAATGACAGGGATAAAGGAAGCTAGAATTATGTAAATTTTGGTAACCCCCACTTCTCATTTGCGAGTGGCCCCTAACTTCTCCAGGGGCCCGAATAACAGAATGGCAGGAGATGCAAAGAGCTAGAAGTGCATTTAGGAACCCTTACTTCATATTTGCCCAGGGCCCCATTTTTGCCTCAATCCATCCAACTTTTCCTTGCTTTTCCCTAAGCCTAGAGTTCCACCTAAATCTATACGCCAGCTGCATATCACCTTCCCCTTCCTGCGGCCGAGCACATGGGAACAAAATGATTAAAAACAAATGTTTTCAAACCTTACGGACCTGGAAATTGATGCCAGAGGTGGTTTTATGGCACATATGTTACATAGCAAATGAAAATCCCCTGCGTGAAGGACAGAGATGTGTGTGAAAGATGCCTCGAAAAACAACTCAGAATCAAATCAATAAACTGCAAAGTTCCACATAGTCATTATTACTGAATACATTGCTACATTAGTTCACAAGCATGACCTCCCCTTCATACCCCCCATCCTGTATTAATTCACATTATTTCCCAGGAACACCTTTAACATCTTCCTGTTTGGGGTGACCTCCTGCTGTGAGCTGATGGTGATTGACAGACCGAAACATGTCCACCAGGCATAGGAAATCAGATATAGGATTGATGGGTGAGATGGGTGGAACTGCAGATTATCCGATAGCCCACCTAGTGCTAGAAGGTTACTGTGAGGTCCAAACCCTTGTTTCTCCAAGTTGCATCAGCAAAAATATTGGACTAATGATTTTTTTTGGAAGCAATGGCATGTTCTCAGAAGATACATTAGGTTCTGTTCACAAAGACAACCCTTTAGGTTGGTGTTCCTCAACCAGGGCTCCTCCAGGGGTTGCCAGGGGTTCCTTGAGCAATTACCAATTTATGCCCCTCAGGTCAGTTTAATGGACACCGATGATCTTTTTGGCTTTTTTAGCTTCTAGTCTTTATACTTAAGGTGGTCTTTAAAGACCCATCTCTTCCACCATTTGTACCACAGTTCTCCATTTTCCTTGTCCACTGTAAATTCTCAATAATTATATACCCAGTCAAGAGAATACTTCATTGGTCCTACTCCACCACTGTATTGCCATGCAACTGGTTCCTTGCCACCATCTCTTCCAGGCAGTGTCACATGATTAGGAGGCCAAAAAGTCTAGAGTTCCCCTCTTATTTTTTCCAGTACAGGACAATATTCCCAATAGGACCATTCGCTACCCTATCCCAAAACAAAAGGATTGGCTGTACTTACACTTTATTGACAACATACAACGCAGAACACAATGAGACTTATAGCTTCGGCACCTGTTGTACAAACTGGACATCATAGAAGTTCATGACAAGATTAATTACCCGAAAGGTATCTAAGGTTTTTTTAGTCCGTAAATAACTCCCTTTTAAAATAAGCTGGTAGCTCCAAGGCTCTATTCTCCAGGAATTAGGGGAGCTGGTAATTAAGCTCTATTAGTAATGAGTCGGGAGATGGGAACAAGGTTTAGCATCTGTTAAACATTCTACATTTCTTCCATTCTTCTGCAACGAACTTTAACCCGCGCCATTTAAACCTGCTACTAAATCCATCCTCTCTCCTATGTGCAATCCATCATATCTCACGTGTTCCAAGAATTTCCACACGCTCTGACTGCTTTACGTGATGTTGGTAACATGTGCCTTCACTAGAAACCATGGTTATGAATGACCTGTCATAAATTTTTATCCCCAATTACGTTGTTAGAGGTAGAGATGGAAGTAAAGGTAGAAGGTTCAGAGTTTTTACTGAGCATGCATTTGGGCAACGTTGGAAAACATGATTTGGCAATTTTCAAAAATGTGCAAATAGTTTATGAGCAAATTCTTTTAGCTTTAGGTGATTGGATTTTATTGGCCAACCTGTTGACAATAAAGGTAAAGTATCCTTTTTTTTAAACAGAATTAAACTTAGTAACTTAGCCGCATTCAAAGCATTGATATACAAAATATATAATGTATTTCCTTAAAAAGCTATATTGGGCGTTTTTTTTATTTTTTTGTGGGCAGATTGTGATTTTTCTCTCCATCATCCGTAAAGCTGTCATGTTGGCATTGGGAATTTGAAGCCACTTAGAAGCAACCTTTCATTTTTTTTCTCTTGAACTTCTATTACTAAGGATGGTTTTAAAGGTAATGAGGCTCAGGGCAAATTTGAAGTGGGTGCCCCCAATGCATATCAGTCCAACTCCCTGCACCCCTGCCATTGGTAAACTGGAGTCCTGAAAATGTTGAGTGCCCTGTGCAACTGTTCTGTTTGCTCCACAATGAAACCAACATTGTTTATTAGATATTGAACATATACCCAGATACCAGCTTTTATCCTGTAATCTAAACCTCATTCTTCTGAAACCATGTGGATTGTTTCCCATGTCTCCATGATAATCGTTTTTCTTTTTTCTGGGAAAGCTTTGATAAATATGTCTCAAACAAGGTATGCAATGGAAACATAAAGGTTTTATATCATCTTTTTTATGTTGATGAATGGGAAAAAGATGAACTAGGGAAGGCAGTTCATAAGTAAATCAAACCTACATTTACAAGTTTCAAACCTATAAAACATCAAGCTGATTATGTATGTTTATCCACTGTGCACTTTGCAAGGACTAACCTAAAGTAAGTAGCTCCCATGTCTGATATTCGTGTTGTCAAGGTGATAAAGCTAAATAACATCTGGATTAATCAGTCCGGGAGTTAATGACTTGCCTGCATTGGCCAGAGGTTCTTATCGGCTGGGTTCTCTGTGTACTTAGTTATCATAAACTAGATAGCAGAAGCTTTGAGCTTCCTCAGGAAATTAAAGAAGCTTCTCTATCTTTATGACATCAAAAAAAAGAAAAGAACAAAAAGTTACACTTTGATCCACTGAAGTTCTGATATACAGGGCACTGTGTCCATGGGATTGTGACATGACAATCCTGGGCAGATAATAGGGGCCCATGGTGCTGGTAACTGCACTGTGGTTCCTGTAAAGTTAGAGAACTGGCCTTTCCCATGAAAATTCCCTGATACACTGAATTCCCTGAGCACCACCCTTTAGAACAACATTTCTCAATCTTTTTAAAAGGTAGGAAGCCCTTGAAATAACTTCCAGGTCTTGGGGAACCCTCTGATATAAATACTGTATCCACTCACAGTACATTAGTACGGTGATCATCGGTAAGAATTCCTCTTACATTGCTGGCTATTGGGAAGAATGTCACCCTTACAGATAGTCAAAAAAATCATTGGTGTCAGTTAAACTGACAGGCACAAAACACAAACTGCTCATTGCTTAACGAATCCGAGCAACCTCTGGAGAATTCCTGGTTGAGGAACACTGTTTTAGGACATGTTCAGACTATTGGATAAAACCTGTGATGTCTACTGCTCCCTCTGTAGCCTACTGGTTGGATAGAAGACTATACAATATAACCATTTTTTTGTATTGAAAAGATAAAAATGTATTAGAATATAGAGTTATCATTAAAAAACTGATAAGGATAATAATTGATTATTGTTAAGGAAAACTAAGCCAAATGCTCCAAGTACTTACCTAAACCCATGATCACATCAGTGCACCAATTCTTAATTTATCTTGTTTTTCATGTGAGAGAGTATTTGAGGTGTCCAATGTAAGAGTTCATGTCACCAAGCAGCAAGGTTGTCATTTCCCATTGGGTCCATCAGTCCAGGCCTCATACAGTAATGAAGGCTCTAGTGGTTGTGTAGTGAGTTGAAGTCCAGTTGGCAGTGGGCTCAGTCTGCAACATTGGATTTAGTGGATGGTTTTAACCCTACCAGTTCTGTTCTCTCTGTCCAGTTTTTTGATGGATAATGTTTGGTGAATGGAATAACGAATGTGATATTTGGCTAGTCTATGTAACTACAATATTTTATATTGGCAGGTTTACACTATGTGAGATTTTACATATGTTATTTTGGAATGGATCATGGAAGAAGGTCTCATCTGAGGGGAATTCCTCCCAGATTTGGAACACGTGATCATCTGACTGTACTGGTAATGGCCAGTAAAGGTCCAAATCAAAGGGTGAGTCCTATTCCTAAAGAGTAGAAGAAGGAAATGGGTGAATTGTTTTTGGACACCACAATGTTGTTTCAGAAATTCTGGGAAATTGTGATAAATTGCAACACATTTTTTTTGTATTTGAATAAAGGGGTTCAGGGATGGGTGAACATTGGAACTGAGCTCTGCAATAAGATAAATGAGATAAATAAGATAAATGAATAATGATGGGCATGTAATGTTAATTAGGGGTGTGTCCTTTGCCAACACACATTGTGTTAACATCTATCCAAGTTTTTATTCTCAGAAAGTTGGGTGGTATGCAAACAGTGACTGAGAACCTTTTTTGTTGCTCACACTAACCTCACTAGTACTGATAAATAAGTACAATACAGGCAAATTTGGTTTTGTTTGTGGCCTCAAGCACAATCATTTGTGGCATGGTCTCGGAACATCATGTACCGACCAGTGTAGACAGGCTATTTTTGGGGGATCATGTTGCTGAAATTAACTAAGGCTGAGATTTTAGGTCAACAGACCAATGAGTTCTTTAAATCCCAATCCTCCATCCAGTGCCAGACCTCTGATGAGTTCAGATCAGTTCCGTATTTTTCACCGGCATCAATTCAGTTTATCTTCAATCTCACATGAGGTCTGCTGCCTGTTTAATGTATTTTGAGAGGCCACAGTTGCAGCCTCTGACCACAGGCCACTTGACAAAGCCAGCAGAGAGGTATTGGATACTGTTTCAACATTTTGAGGGAGCTGGTCCCGATCCGACTTGATGTTGCGTCCAACAGAGAGAATCTGGTGGTGGTGGAGAGCAAAGATGATACAGGATCAGCTCTTGCAAAATCAGCAATATAGTCTGCACTTCCCAAATGCTCGGATTTTAGGATTCCATAGGCTGCCAAAATGTAAACATAGTTTTTGAAATGAACGAAAGAGGACATCATTAGCAAAATATCACGGTATTATTTTCCGGAGGTATTTAAATTGGAACACTAATAACAGAATGAATGGTTATTATATCTGGGCAAGGAGCTCAGATTATTAAATTCCTGTACACATGGAAGCCAAAATTTGGAGTCTACTGCATATCATGGCAACCCAGAATGCTTATTGGCTCCAGGGGATATAATATAGTATTAGATTAATCTCAAATGTCTTTGTTGTTAGGTTTTTTGTTCACATCTTGATCTTGTTTTTAAATAACTGTAGTTCTAGATCTAAACCCATTTATTAAATCACATATAAGATATACTGTGTTAAGGTCACCCTAAAAGTTACTTTTTGTTGCATTAAACTTTCATCTTTTACTCAAAGAATATGTGGTAAACCCATTATTTTGTAAAGGACCTTGGAGCATGTCTTGCAACACAGAAGGAATTAACTTTCGAATTCTGTATTTCATTGGTTGCAAATAGTGATGCTCATAAAGTTCCAACCGGATGAAAGATAGTCTGACCTTGGAACCAAACTCAAGTTTCAAGTTCAAATCCAACTTTTGATCCAACGCTATTTTATCTGACAATAATTGACCAAACTGGCTAAACTCTACAATACCTGTCAATGAAACGTATAGTACAGATCATCCAATCTAGGCACTGGATGATGACATATGGCATTGTCCTGTAAATGGATTGGCTGAGCCATACTAAATATTTCAGTGTAGTACTGCTTATTAAAACAATTAATAATTCTGACTCAGAATTTCTAAATCTCAACAGGTTCGACTGATTCCAAATTTTTGGTGTTCTGAGCACCTTTAGTACCAAATATAGTTTAATGTCAATCTCCAGCCAGTCACAATCTCTGCCAGGTTTTAATTGCTGAGAAAAATACCAATGGAACACTTAATAAGTCCAAAATACCTTTTCAATGCATTTTAGGGGCTACAACCTTAACCTTCATCAAGGCTTATAGTGCTGTACAAGATAGAAAAAAAAGAGCTTGGATGGCATTATGTAGAACATATGCTAGTGAAAGGGTTTTAGCAGCTGATAGTTTTAAAAGTTGGTTTTGTCTCCAATGGGCAGATTTATGTTGTCAGCGTACTAATGGGAAAACTCTCTACTACTGACAAAGACAAGAACACACACAAGTTTTGATCTTCTGAGAATATTTTGATAATTCTCCTATCTCAGTGACAACACTTAATCAAGAAACCAAGCAAAATTTAAAAGCATAACTAAACTCAAAAACTCAACCCAACTCTTATCTGTAATAGTCCAGTTTTGGTCACCACAAAAAGGATATTGTAGAACTGGAGAGAGTGCAGAGAAGGACAACTAAACTAATAAAAGGAATGGAGGAGCTCAGCTATGAGGAGAGATTAGCTGAACTGCATCTATTCTACCTTGAGAAGAGACGTATAAGGGGGGATATGATCACCCTGTATAAATATATAAATGGTCCATATAGAGAACTCTCTTTCCCAATATTCACTTTGGGATCATTACAAAGAACAAGAGGGCACTCTTTGCATCTGGAGGAAAAGTTGTTTAAGATAAGGAAGGGATTCTTCGCTGTAAGGTCTGTGAAAATGTGGAATTGGCTCCCTCAGGAAGAAGTTTCGTCAAGTTCTATAGATTCCTTTATGAAAAAGCTAAATGATTCCTAGAAAACCAGAATTTTACTGGGTATTAACGTATTAAAGTAAAGACAACAGAGACTGCTGATCCAGGGAACATCCATCTGTCTTACTGGATCAGTAAGGATTTTTTTTCCCCACTGATAGAGCAAATTGAACCAATAATGTTTTTTTTGCCTTCCTCTAGATCAACTATGTCTATAGGGTTTGTATCTGTAATATGTTTATTCCCTACTGGTTGATCGAGATGGACTTATGTCTTTTTTTCAACCTATGTAACTTAAAGAAAAACCTAATATGATACAAAAGAACATTTTCAGCAAGTACAAAAAACGCCTGCTGATTCTACCAGAAATACAGTGACCTTGTCACTTCCTATGAGTTGATCTTTAAGCATTAAACAATGGTTTCCTTAATACATATAAACTACTGATCCCATCACACGTTAACTCTTCCCAGCTAACTATTCACAGCTAAAAATATACCAAAAAATGACTGAAGTTAGTTAAGCAAAACAGAAAACTTCATAAAATGATCAAGAAGCCTCTGGGCCTGCAGCGTTAGCTATTATCCCCTATAATATTTTCCACCGCACATCCTAAGCAATTCTTAGACGGTTCGATTTACGTAAGCTGATCTTAATGTGATGCGGTTTGCTGTGCTGGGAGCAATGACCCAGCAGACTGTTGAAGTTTATTGGATAAGCCGTGTCTGTGGGAAGATGATTATGTCTTTAAAAGCTTTATAAGCTTGGCTGACAACGTGTTCTCATCAAGTGCTACATTTGGGACCCATGAACCGAAATTGAACAGCGACATAAAAGCACACAGGGTAGCGTTATTAAAATAACAGGGAAAACTTTTATACGGATAAATATGGAGGAGTCGTTTTCTTCCGCCTAGAGTTCCTCCCACAGCTTGGTTGTAACCAGGCAGAACAAAGACCTTCCACTGCCCCCATGATGCATCAGGCACATTATACAATGCACCTAAGCTTCGTGAACGATAATTACTTGGAAAGCAATTGTGATCTTAGATAAATAAAAAACAACTGGTATTTAAGTTATTGTATCCATTGAAAAAATATTTAACATATTTGAAATTACTGTAGATCTGGCTACCTGAATTTAAAATAAAATTGGTAAATGGTAGATCACCTCTCGTGAACCCTGTGGTCTTGTATTGCAGAATTTATTTATTTTTTTTATCTGTACATGGTGATGCTTTTAGTATCAGCCTTTCCTGGCCCTTTCTGTCCTAGGGTGGCAACACTGCTTTGCTGTTAATGTGTAGAGATGCATTGTTGTCACCCTAACATGCCACATTACAAGCTGGTTACCATATACTGTAAATATACTGATATTTTAGGTCTAATAATTGTTATTAAGCCATTGCTGCAACAATAGGGATACTTGCAGAGTGCATGGTATATGATGCATAGTGAACTAGATGTGTTATTTTAAACATCTGTTATCTGTTAAAGCGAACCTAGACTAAAATGTTTAACTTACATAAAAGGGTAGAAAACCCTTTTATATAAGGTAAGAATTACCTTCATTTTTTTGGGGGGCAGGGTAAAACCCCTTTTTAAATAAAAAAAAATTTAAAAAAAAAAAAAAAAAAGGCCACAGCAATAAAGACAAAATGAGAGCACAGATCCTTCTGGGATACATACGTCACAGCTTCCGGCTGCTCCTTCTGCACATGCCTGAGACTGAAAATGTGGTCTTTCTTCAAAGGGAAAAAAGAAAATGTCGATCTCATGCATGAGCAGTGAGATCGGAACTCTTTTTTCCCCATTTCCTGCAGGCTATGTCACCTGATCTTGCATCTGCACAGTGCTAGATCGATTGGCGTAGGCAGAAGGCAGATGAATGGGAAAGTAGGTTACAGTGACCGTCACATCCTCCGCGGTGGGATGAAGGGAAATTCCAGGAACCGATCCAGAAAACCTCCAGAGTTATTGACGGATCTGCAAAAGTAAACGGAAGTGAGTTTTTTTTTATGTTTATCTTATTTACGCTTTTAATAAAGGTTATTTTTCATTCATGTTTTATCTCACTGGATAAATGTGGGGAAGCTATATATATCATTTCCTTGTATTTACATAGCACTGACACATTACACATCACTTTACAAAGTCCATTGTCATATCACTAGCTGTTCCTATAAGGGGCTGTCAATCTAATATCCCTACCATAGTCATATGTCATTAACACAATCTAAGGCCAATTTGGGCAGAAACCTACATGTCTTGGAATGTGGGGGGAAACCAAAGTGCCTGGAAGAAACCCAAGTAAACCCAAGCATCCTGGCCAAGTTTTGAACTTGGGACCCTGCCCTGCAAAGGCCACCAGACCACCATGTCATATATTGCTTATAAGGCATACATTACCAGTTTCTTTGGGGTCATTATGAATAAACCTAAAATGAACAGTGGAGATCTAAATATTACATTTTGAGATCAAATCAACTGATTGGCGCTTCATGCCCCAGGGTTTCACCTCTCCAATGCCAACTTGACATCAGGTGAAGAATCCCTTATGGTTTTTCTTGCCCCTTCTTGTTTATTTGTTCGTGCAGTCTGGGGAATACTATCTTGGGGCAGTTGAACCTGAACTGCCAATCAACTACTTAAACTAACTTTGACTTCCTTCCAGACACAATCTGAAGAAACAGATAAAGTTCTGCAAAATGCAGTAAGAACTTTCTGAAGGCTTGAAACGATAGCCAGGACTATCTATAACAAACATTTTACTAATAATATATTGCACTAACAATGGTCTAAATCAGACTTTCACGGCTTTTTAAAACATGGGGAACCCCTGATTCAGGTCTTTAGGAAACCTCCTCCTATAATTACCATATCCGCAGCTCACAGTACATTAGTGTAGTGGTCAGTATAAAGAATTCATCTTACATTGCTAGCCAGTGGGAAGAATGTCACCCTTACAGATAGCCAAAAAGATCATTGGGGTCACCTAAACTGACCTGAGAGGCACAAACTGCTATTGCTTAAGGAACCCCCTAGCAACCTTTATATGAACCCTGCTTGAGAAACATTTAAACTAAGTAATGACAATTATATTAAGATAACTCATAAAATTTGGTTTGGTTACTTTCAATTATTAATTTCTTTCTTTTAGAAAATATTCATTTTTAAATTTTGGCATCATTAATGTTATTATATGTACATGTACATTTGTTAGAACTATCTGTTCCATTCTCTGTTCCTTGGCTTTGTTGTACAAGGAACGCAAGAGGCTGATATTAGGTCAAATTTATGTACGAACACATGCTGCATTAAAAATATATATGTGTATTGAGAGCTGAATTATTTGTGCTGTTTATATCGGGCTGGAGTTCACTTTAAAACAGGTGTATATTGTATTTGTGGAAAGTCCGTCATAGAAGTGTTTTATCATGTCACAGGATGACTGTGTTACTTCTGTTTGTTTATTGAGAAACCTTTGGCTTATCACCGCGACTCTAACTTGACTTTACACACCCACTTCCACATTTCATTCAGATGCATCAGAAAGAACGTCATTCACATAACTGAAATATTTTAGCTTTATCTATACATATAGTGAGGATGGACCAGCCTCAAGGTCACTTACATTCAAGTTAACTAGAATGACTTCTTCCTTCTCTCATCCAACTCACCTTTTCTCATTCGCATACCTCCAAGGAATTTACATGTGGGATGGATGTGGATACTTTGTTCTGAATTCACCAATAAAGCTGAAATAAATCTAAAAATAAAACATTACAAGCAGTTCTTTAATGTAGATGGAACAGGTGATGTTCATTATAAGACAAAATGACCAGCCTGTTTAAAATCTTCTGTATAAAGATACTCCTCATTTATCCTCAAGTTCTGTTCTTGGGACCTGGTTGTTACATGAATTATTTTTACATGAGGCACAGTAAAGGGCAGATCTGAAGTGCTCCATATGTGTATAATGTGTGTTACACTTGAGAAGACAGGACCACTAGGGGGTGCTATGGCTTGCACAATAGTGGTGTGAGCCCTGAGAAATGCCAAGGTGCAGAGTCTAAGCAGTAACCAGGTCTTCTCCAGAGCCTCTAGTGGTGAGGATGTTGCTCTGCTGATTAATGCAAGGTTGCAGGTCTTGGGCACACCAGGGTGGGCAGGAAGATACACGGTACCAAATCACAAAGCAGAAGAATCGCCAAGGTAGGCTGGGGTCAAAGCAGGCAGCAAGCAAAAGAGGTCAGGTCACAAGCCAATGGTCAAATAACAGGGATTCAGGAAATAGACACCATCGACACAGGGAGCAACAGGAGGACACAGGGAACGCAGGAAAAACCAAAAACAGAAAGGAACACTGGAACAGCACAAGGAAAAAGGCTGGGAAACAACAGAATGGACAATAAGGGGTTAACACAGGAGATACAGGTAAAACACTGAATAAAGCAACAGGTGTACAGGAATATGTTCAGCAGAGCTAGGGCTCGGCACCAGTGGAGACACGTTGCATGAACGCTGAGTGCTGTGTCTGAGCTAGCTAAATAGCCAGGGATGATTAAAAGGCTATTTCCTAATTGGCTGTTAGGATGGGCGAAACTGGTAAAGCTTGGGAGCACAGGCACACCCGGAGCCAGAACTGCCAGCATGCGCAGGAGAAAGATGCCGGGGCCTTAGTGAGGAAGAGGTATGTGTGACATTGCATTAGTGTCACTGACATCCTGCAAGACCCAGATTGGGGACAGAGGGCCCGATTTAATAAATCTCTCCAAGGCTGGAGAGGATACACTTTCATCGGTAAAGCTGGGTGATCAAGCAAATCTGGAATTAATTTCCTAAAGTCATTTGCTATTTGTTAGCAAATGTTTTATATCCAGGACCAAATTCTTAACAAAAAGCCACCAGGATCCAGGGAATTTGTTTTTGCATGAATCTTTTGTCAAATTGTACTACCTCCTGTTTTTCATTTATATGCATGCACATTCACACCAAAACTTTCTCCCAAGAATGAACAAACTCCCATGCATGCACATGTATCATTCTGGCCTGGTCAATCAAGACTAATGAAAATCTTGAACCTGGAAGAGGACCAAGTAAAAATGTCGGCATGGGTGATGCAGCAAGTAGAGGTGAGTTTAGCTAAAGCGAAACTAAACTTAAAAATAAAAAAATCCCACTTACCTTTATTTCTGCTGATCCCTAGTTTATGCTGAAGAAATCCTAGATCAGGTCCCAAACTGTCCTGGAATTCTCCTTCGTCCCAGCTCGGAGGAAGCACCGGGTGCTTCCTACTTCTGCCTGCTTCTTTTTTCTTCTGGCTACGTCACTCGATCTCACACTGCGCAGGCACAAGTTCAGATAACGTAGGCTGCTGTAAAAGGAAAAAAGTGTGCTGATCTTACTGCACACGAATGAAATAGGGATCTCTTTCCCCTCAGAGAAGGAAAATGCCCCTTCTGTGCATGCCTTAAAGCAGCGGAGCAGCCAGGAGCCTCCCAGGATGCGTGATGTGGGTTTCCCAGTAGCCTCTGCGCTCCCATTCAGTCTTGATTGCAGAGGCGACCAAGACAGAAAGGAGAACTGTTTCACTCCTTTTTATTAAAAAAAATAAGGTTTTTGCAGTTAAACAAAAAAAAAACACAATTTTTACTTTTTATAAAAGGGTTGTCTGCCTTTTTATATAAAGTAAAAAATGGGGTTTAGGTCTGCTTTAAATAATTGACAATTGAATTAAATAAAGACAATTAAATTTGTTTTATAGCAGAGACAAGGACTGTCCCTGCTCCAATAAAAAACCTGCCTGCTCAAATTTTTTTTATTTTTAAGTTTAGTTGCCCCTTTAATATAATGGAAACATACAGCCGAAGGACAAACGTGTATTTGTAGAAAGGTCTTGTTTTTTGATGAAATTACATCTAAGCCCAGTAAATGTAATATATTGCAGTTTACTAATCGTTAGATGTGGTGGCTGCATTTTTCTCTTCTTTTTCTTTTTTTTTTCATACTAGAAACATTTTCTTCCAATACAGAAAAAATACATGATAATCTTGCCAGAACTTCTGTGCACTGAACTGAAATCTAATACAATGCCCTCAGCTTTCCCAGCTATCCTCTGTGAACTCCCTCACCCTAAGTAATGGAGATGGGGAGAGGGTGAAGTGTTTATAGACCAAAGCAGAAGAGCTGCCTTGGGTGCTGCTCCATAGATAGGTGTTATTGTCAGGGTCAGCAAGTGAAAATAAAGGAAAAAATGAATGACAGTAAGAAATGTAATGAAACCACAATCTTTTTAGGACTGAGTGGGAGCAAAATAAAAAAAAAGTTAAAAAGTTTGTTTTAGAGTTGAAATACAATTTATTAAAGTTTTTACAGAGATAATGACCTGTCACATAAGACAAATCTACAGCAGGCCCAATTATTAAAACAAAAATGTGTTCCCGATGCCCTACAATTTATAGCTGAACACTATTATTATTACATAGTACACCCCCTCGTATAGCGATAACATATTACACAGCACTTTACAAAGTCCAAAGTCATGTCACTAACTGTCCCTCAAAAGTGCTCACAATTTAATGTCCCTATCCTGGTCATATGTTACATCTTTATGTTTGTTAAGGTTTTATGTATTTACCGTTGTAATACAATCTAAGGTCATTTTTTGGGTGGAAGCCACTTAACCTATCTGCATGTTTTTGGAATTTGGGAGAAAACCCATGCAAAAAACAGGGAGAACTTGCAAACTCCATGCAGATAGTGTCCTGGCTGAGATTTGAACCTGGGACCCAGCCCTGCAAAGGCCGGAGTGCTAACCACTGAGCCACCTTGTTGCCCTTATACCTGAGATATAATTATGAAGAACCATCACTTGCCAAAGGTTACCCCCTATGTATTAGCTTCAAGTGTTTGGGCCAAAGAGGTTGATTGGCCAATAGTGGTCAACTTTCACAATATAGAGGGCCTCATGTGCACCCCCTAACATTATCAAAGGGTCACACATAATATTTAGTGAATGGTTAGAGACTGCAGACATTCAATAGATGTCAGAGAGTGTAGTAATTTAATAGGAGATAGTCAGGGACTGTAGGCATACAATAGGGGATGGGTAGAGACTGTAAACATTCCAAATAAGATGGTTAGAAACTGCAGATATTTAAAAGGGGATGGGAATGGAGACTGAAGACATGCAATAGATGGTGGTCTGAGACGATAGACATGTAATAGGAGAGGACTGAGACTGTAGAATTTAAGAGGAGATCATCAGAGACTGTAGAGATTCTGTTCAATATGAGATGTTTGGAGACCATGGATAGTCCATAGGAGATGGTCAGAGATTGTAGACTTTTATTAGGAGATGATCAAGTCTGTGAAAAGTCTATAGGAGATGCTCAGAGACTGGAGACATTCCATAGCAGATAGTCAGTGACTGTAGAGATGGATTAGGAGGGGGTCAGAGACAGACATTCAATGGGACTTGATAAGGGACCATAGACCTTCAATAGAAGATAGTCAGGGACTGTTAACATTCAAAAGGAGATGATCAGAGACTGCAGACATTCAATAGGAGATGTGCTGAGGCTGTAGACATGCAATGGAGGATCGTCAGAGACTGTAGACATTCCATATGAGATGGTAAGAGACTGCAGACATGCAACAGGACATGATCAGAGGCTGTATGGGTTTTGAATGTTGAATAGAAGATACTCAGAGACTTAGGACATTGAACAGAAGATGGATCGATGCTGTAGACAAACACTATGAAATGCACACAGTAAATATGAAATAGAAGATTGTCAGGACTGTAGACATGCTATAGGGGACAGTTTAAACTGCAAACATGCTTGGGGGTTGTTGGGGGCTTTAGGAAACAGTCATAGAAAGAAAAGTAGAGATGAGTAGCAAAATTTTGACCGGGTTAAGTTCCAACCAGAGGATACATTTTACTTTTGAGGGCAACACAAAGTTGTGTTCCAACATTTTGACATGAATCAACTTTTATGCCACTTGAGCCAATAAGAAAGATCCTTACACACTCATAGCATGCAATAAATAATTGTCCAATCTGTCACATAAATAGCAGTGTCCTTGCAGCCAAAATACTAAAAAAGGTCATTTTTTGTGTACTTCATATTAGGCACAGGACCGTAGAATATTTCCAGTTTTAGTTAAAATGTAATAAAAGTGTTAATGCGCCCCCCACTAATTGATCCCAGACAAATGCTAGATGGCATTTGTGCCCCATTACGTAAAGGAGCCTCTTTTAAACTCAATATCCATTACTGACAAAATTAACAACTGCTATGAGCTCATAATTCAAATATCTCCAAACAAAATTCACTTTTAATTTCCTTCATGTGTTCATTTAGAACAAGAAAAAGGCAGCGCAAAGTTTTGTAAAATGCATCTGTATGTGATCTGTGTATTTACACTCTTAATGATCTTACAAGGACATTGCACCGTGCAGGGGAGCACATAGCTGGTAAGGAAGACCATATGGTGGTCGGTCTTCTAGCTTCTTCAGTATCATCCTAATTCTGCTGCTATATCTGGATCCCATAGAAGTCTAGTTAAATTTGTGACTTGGCTTATCATACCATAACAGTTGTATAAACAAGAGCAGCTAAAATAATAGGATCATGACATGTGGGCAACAGACTACAGAAATCATGTGTATGATGCCCTAAAAAAAAATGGAAGAGGATCTGTAAAATAAACAGTGATGTGTTATAATGTATCACAGCTTGTTAATAAAACAGATCGAAGGATTAGTGTTGCAGATTTTATCCCTTTTGTTTTCACTGATTGTTAGTTTTTTTGTGAATAGATTAGGCTAACAATTTTTAGCACAGAAACAGTCCAGATCAGTTAACAAATCTTGTAATCCTCAGGAACCATTAAGGCTACTTGCAGTCATTAAAAAAAACACAAATCAGCGCAAAGTTAATTATAAAAGGTTGTATTGACCAGTGAATATACAATATATAATTTTGTGAAGCAACTGTGCTTCACATGTGCATAGGCTTATGCTATGTACACACATGCAATAATTGTCGCTGAAAAGGATCTTTCACAATCCTTTCCAATGACAAACGACTGCATGATGCATGAATGACTGCTGTACATACAGCCCCATTGTGCTCCATGGAGAGGGAAGGGGGGGGATGACAGAGCGCCACCCCGCTGCCCACCCTCTCCCCTTCGCTTGCATTACGATAATTCATTGTTTATCATCTGTGGATCCACCAGGACGGTCATTACAACGGCAGACGATGAGCACTATACACACACCAGATTCTTGTCTGATATCAGCCCTGAGCCGATTGTCGGGCAAGAACCATTGTACATGTGTATGTAGCCTTCACCCCTGAAGCAATGGTGCACAAAGCATAAAGCAAAAGCTTTGGCTCTGCATATCATAGCACGTGTCCTTTTTATTATTGAATATACAACAAGCAACCTGTTTCTATAATATTCTTTATTTAGCGAAAGCAAAAAAAAATTACTGAAATGCCTATAGCTGAGCAACAGGGGAGTTAGGAGGACAGCAGGCATGACGGAGGACTCAGGGAGACAGGCAGCAAAGAGGTTAAAAGGAGATAGTGGGGTGACATAGGAGACAGAAGTGGGGATTGGCTGGTGATGGTAGGGAAGAGCAGGGCAGGTGACTTAAGGGGAAGAAAAAAAGTGGGAGGTCAATGCCAAAGAAAATAATAGTTCCTCTCCCAACCTCCCTGGAGGTTTGTTGTCATATTTGCAGTGGGTGGTTGGGGCCCTTGAGAGTAGTCTTTTTCTTATGGAGTATCATGGCAGTGGTTGTGGACCCAACTTTTGGTGTGCTGTCTCTAGATATGAAAATTATATGTGGTGGAGTGACCAGGCCAAAAATTTTGGGCAAGGGGTTACAAGGGTATTTGGATGTTCCTGGGATGGTGTGTTGGGAACATGAAAAGAGGTGGCACACACCAAGCTAGTTGTAGGGGAGGACCTGGAACCTTTAGGGGGTCATTTATAGGGGCTTGTTGTGGTTTGGCATGAGGAAATATTAAGGATATTGGTATGCTAATATATGTTAATTACTACATGGGTATGGTTAAGTATTGTAACCGTAAAAAAAAAAAATGTTATACATTTATATGTCAATGGTAAAAATTTGCATAGGTGAAATTTATATATAAACATAACAGTTATACTGTTAACAAACGGCTGTTAAGGCCATTAAATTGCAACAATTGCTGTGAATGTCTCGTATGGGGTTTAGCAAGGGGATGTAGGGTGGAAGGGGGGTGAGAGGCCTAAAACTGAGTGGTAGAGTGGTGGTGAACTTTGGGATCCCCCAGTCAAGTGGACATCAAAAGGTACAATGTACAAAAGATAACAAGTGTTAAATAAACATGAAGCATTTTTTTAAGACAGACCCTCAAGTTTTCAACCAAGGTTCATCTAATTGTTAGACAAATAACTAACAAACTTAACAATATTTAATCCTGCATGCCTGATCATTCTTGGAAACTGTCAAAAAAGCTGAACTATAATTGCCAGGATGACCATCAATCCCCTATTTCTCTGTGTGATCTAGGAATTAATAATATTCTAGGAATGGGAGATACATCATTCCAGCCCAAGAAAAAGATGGGGGTGGCCTGTGAGGGAACAGAGACAAGCGACACTTTCAGTGTAGGTCCCCTACAAATCTAAAAACCTACATCAAATTAGGCATTTATGGTTGGATTCCAAATGGGAATACACAATATTTGGGATGACAGAATGTTCTGGATGCCCCATAAATCAGTGCACCTCTATTATAGGATGCCAAAGTTCAGTGTTTAATACTTTATGATCAGCAAGTCTCAGTATGATATAACTTGGGGATCAGAGGTGTGAATGTGTCAATTTTCTGGAACCCGTAGCTCAATGCATTATTGTTCTAAAATTCAAATGTTTCAGTGTACCATTTTCCTGGATTACAAGTGTCAACGCATCTTTGTTTAGGATATTGAAGGTGTCGTTGTTATGGGACACCAAATTTCACTGTTGTTGTTGACAGTGTTTCACTGTCCTGGCACCCCAAATGTAAATGTTCCAAGATCCTGAAGAGGTCATTTCTAAAAGGGCAATCTGTTAAACTGCCAGAAAAATGTAGCACTATTGGGATCACCCAATTCAAAAGAACAATGATCTGCTGGCATGATCACCACTTGTTAAGTAATGGCCAGTTCATAGTATATCTTTTTATTTGCACTTAATATTGCCTGCAAAAATATAGAGTAGTGATCAGCCATTATATAAAAGTCTATGGAGATCACCACTTTGATAGGGGTGAATTCCATAGGAAATAGTGAAGGTCAGTTTTTTTTTTCAAATACTCCGATGGACACTTTGCCATATTAGCACACACAAGTACAGGTGAAGTGAATGGGCCACATATTGGTCATATTCATATATGTTTATCTATTACTCTGTTCAAGTGAACTTCTGACTGCCACTTTAGGGTAGTTTTGGTAAAGCAATCAAGGCACTTATCAGCCCTGTAGAAAATCTGATCATCCTTCTAATAATCTGGCATTATAAAAAAGGAGATCAGATTTTAGAAACTGGAGAACAAGTGGTGAACTTTTATCAGATTGCTACATTATTATCGATAGTGTCAGCGTATCCTTGTTCTGTGACTTCCTTTTAGAACCCAACATATCATTGCATCATCATTCTAGAATTTCAAGTATCATTGTGTTCCTTTTATTAGACACCAAAAGTCACTGCACCAATATTCTAATATTACTAGTGTCAATGTGTCCTGGGCTGGAAAGTGCCAGTCTGCTATTATTTTTGGAACCCCAAGTATTTTAGCTATGCCATCTGTATGCCATCTGTATGGGTAACTGTCATCCTGTGATTGTTATAGTATTCCAAGTGTCACTATGCCATGCTTATGGACCCCAGGTGTCACTGTGATATTTCCTAGAACTGAAAAACCATGGCGTTTAAGTTCTAAGAAACTGGTATTGCATCCTGGGGACCCCAAGCACCAATCTGCAATTGATGGATTCCCAAATACTGTTTTTATTTTGTATCATTATCAGCTTGCCTGTGATGCTACCATTTTCATTTTATAGAATATACAAGAGGCTTCAGTAAATTTTGGAGTTTTAAAAGTAATTAGCAGTTTTCATATGACCTCCAGATACACGTCAACATGCTTGCTAGGTGTGGACGTTAATTGGATATTAAATGTTGACTGGTGATAAGACAGAAGGGTCTGCATTTCATAGGGCAACAGATTATCAGCCCATTAATATTCAATATCAAGAAAGATTGATCACTTACAAATGTGACATGACGTTCAAGAGCCAACAAGCTAAACAAATTCAATAATTATTAAAAAACAAGCAATAATCAAAGTGTACTAATCCATTTAAACCAATTTATCAAGCTTCATTGTTCTAAAATGCTGATTCACATTCTGATTGGTTGCTCTTGGCTCATAATATCTCTGATTAGGATCTCCACAGGAGACAAAACAGATGGAAAAATTGATATTTCACTCTGTGACATCATCGAACTTCCAGTACCAATTCCAGATACAGTCTTTTTTTCATCCTAAAGCTTTCATCATGAACTCTGTGGGAAGTGATCACACCCTGGTCTGTTACTGACGTCTTAGCGCGGCGTGGCCGCACTCGGATTGACATTTATAAATGTCAAACTGTGCAAATGGTTAAGAATAATGTGTTAATTAGTTAGTTAGCTTTGTCGTCACAACCATTGTCTGATTGCTGAACTTTGTTCTTGGGATTTTCCAGAATGCATTTGAAATTAAATCCATAAAATGGCATTAATCATGGCAAGTGAAGTTTGTTTAGAAAAAAAGAAGTACAAGATTTAAAGTGGACTTATCATTACTTTTTTTCTTCATAAAAAATGATGGATAACCCTTCTATTTATGGGAAAAATGTGAATTTTATTTACTTTTTTTTTTACATTTGAAGGGGAAACCCCCCTTTTACCATTGTGGCGGTAAAGACTTAATGGAAAACTCGCAACCTTCTGGGATACCTATGACACAGGCATGTGCAGAAGAGGCTTTCCTGTAATGTAAAAAAAAAGCCAATTACATGCTTGTGCAGTGAGATTGGCACTTTTTTTAAATTTTCCAAAAGGCCTATCACCCGATCTAGCACCTGCACAGTGCAAGATCGGGTAACATATGAAGAAGAACCTAGAAAAAGATGGTGACACCCTTTGTCCAGCCCACACCAGAATCAAGAAGGAAGACGGGATTGTACAGGACTGAATGGGAAACCTAGAGCTCGATTTTGGATGTGCGTAGACGCCTCTAATGTAAAAGAAAATGCCTTTTTTTCCCTTACCTGGAAGGCCCAGCACCCAGTTTGGTGCCAGCACAGTGCAAGATTGTGTGACACAGGAAGAATCCAGAAGAAAAGGAAGAAGATGGTGGCACATGGTCTCCAGCCCGCACCAGAACCAGGAGGGAAGACAGGAAGACGTGGGACTGACTGGATTAGGATCACAGAGGGATCCACAGCTTTCCACCTGTAAAGTTAAATGTTTTTTTAAAGATCCCCTGTAAGGGAACCCATACAAAGAGAAATATTTGGGCTGCCAATGCCTACCATTGTAAAATTATCTGGCTGTTATAATAATCCTTTAGCTCCACATGAAATAGCTAAATCAGAGCATTTGATTTGTACATTTGAAGCCAGATGATATTTTTTTTAAATTACATTTTTTAATCAATTTTATTACATTTTAGGAATGGAAAGGACAAGGGAAAACAAGTAACTAGGATGAGGTACACAAAATGGGTAAGTAAAACAAAACAAAAAGATATAGAAACCAGTACTGAGATAACAAGTTCCAACATACACCAGATTAGGATTTAACAAAGCAAAGTAATTAAAAAACATGAGATGAAGTGCACAGAATCTATAAAAAAATCAGAATCTATCAACAAATGCCAAACAGAGAAACACTATGGTTACAATCGGAAAGCTTGGATGTCTGTGGAGCAACATCAAAGGGTGACAAAAGAGGAAGAATAGATTATACAACTGCGACGTGGATAAACTAGGCAAATTGGATAACTTCCTCAATATCCAAAGAATAAGAATAAATGAGGATAACCTCAAAACATATTATTAAGTTTATGTGGGAGGTTGAGTAAATTAAGCTGACAAATATAAATAATATAAATATAAATAATCTTAAACCATCCTGAAATACTAAAAGAGACATCACATCAGAACAGCTTTCTTTGCAACTCTGTTTGTTTGATTGAACTCTGAGCTGGTTTTTTTTGTAGCATTTTTTTTTTGGTTTTCAAAAGTATAAATAACAAAACAATAGGCGAAAACAGTTATTTGTCATTCCATGTACAATTTCAATAAACATATGCATACAAAGGCCAAAGAAATATATATTTTCCTTCTTACATATTCGAATATAAAATAATAGCAGAATTGCAGTCTTTGCAAATCGTAGTAATAAAATGTAGTAGGTACTGAAGTAGCCAATAGGCATAGGATTTCCCATCCCACATAGGTTTTTTGCTGATGGAGAGCATGTACGTCAGCAGAAACAGTTGATTCCACTGTACGTAGGAGACAAATAATAGGGCAAACATTGTGTTTCTTATCAGTAGCTAATGCCATATATTCTGTTATCCCCTTCCAAAGTTTTTGAATCTCTGGCCACAGCCACAATAAATGATTGTGGCCTCGCACATTTGGGGCATTCTGTAAGCCTACCCGGCCAATGTACATTAGGAGGAATATCAAACCCCATATAAGCTTTGTGTAGAATTATTTATTTGTATTTTCCACCAACATTCATTAGTTACCATTTTTAGCGTTCTCTGCTAGCAATTTTTTATATTCTTATGTTATATCCAGTGGGCATTCGATAAGATTTGGATAATAATGGGGCCTGTAAGGGTATCTCTGGGGTGGTTAAAAAAGGCATAATCCCATGAATCCAAGAAAGAGATTTACGGTGTTCACCTTCTCCCAATGCCAATTCTATCTTTCTCTGTGGGTCGAATGTTTGATGTGGAGCTAATGCTGTGCGAATAAAGTTTCTTATTTGCATATATTCCATGAAATGTGTTTGTAGCTCAGAGAAGGAAAGTAACATCCCTCGTGTGTCCAATGAATCTGCTATGGTTAAAATGCCTTTAGTTTCCCATAACTGAAAGTGTATATACTTGCCCCTTGTGAGAACATTGGAGAAGATCTGATTGGCATTCTAGTAGATATTACGCCAGGACAATTTAAAATTATATTCACCTCCCCCCAGGCTATGATAAAGTCATGTATGTGTGATGGCAATTTCTGAAAGGGTCCAAAAAATAGACCCCTCAGATACCAGGGTGCACCAAACTCTCCTCCATTTTTGTAACAGTATAATAACTAGATTGTCCTAGCCAGTCCCAAACATATCTACACAGACTAGCTAAATTTTAAAGTCTTATGTTCGGTAGATTCACCCCTATATGTTGTTTATTTAGCTGTAATTTGTGCAAGCAAACTCTAGTTTTCCCTTTATGCCATATAAATTTAGAAAACCCTTTTTTCAATCTTTGAATTTCTATATGTCTAAGTAACAATGGTAACGTTTGCATGGGGTATAGGAGTCTAGCAAAACTCAGTCTAGCAAAAATAATTTTTACAAGATGGCATCGGCCTAACATCGATAAAGGTAAATCTTTCCATTTATCCAGCTCCCCAAGGATCTTAGTATAAAGAGCATTATAGTTTGTTGCATATATTATATTATATGTGAACACTTTCATAAATAGAAGTTCCTGCTAACCCTCGTACCAACGGTTCTATAGAGATATTAAATAACAAGGGTGAGAGCGGGCAGCCTTGTCATATCCCATTGAATAACTGAAATGAGTGAAATGGCAGACCTGAGGTTAATATATCCATACGATGCATCACTCTCTCAACTCTCCCAATTACCATTGTCAAATGCCTTCTCCACAACCATGGCTGCCTGACCTGTTTTTTAAGGAAAGTGTGACTGTTTCCTGCAATGATTCATTGAATTCTATATATGAGGGATTTTATATACATCACAGCGCTAATTATATAAAAAGAGTCAATCAATGGTCAGTGGTACACCTAAAATAAAAAAAAAGAGGAGGTAGTACCTTACTTTGCCATTATATGCCAGCACATTTCTACAATGATATAACAAAGAAAGGGAAAGGGATTGGACATGGAATTTTATTAGAAGACTGGCACTAATAAGCAAACAGGTTAGTAGCATCTGGGTTTCCCAATTGAATTGGATCAATAGGGGAATGTTTTTTTTTTCTTCTCTCAGGCTAAATTTTGTCATTGATATATTATGACAAAAATAGAAGGAAAGATAAAGGATACAGCTGAGTTCTTGGAAAATATATATAGGAGTATATTAATAATATGTGAGTGACACAAAAACCAGCCAACAGTGGGTGAGAAGGAGGTGAGTCTTGTATCCTCAAGTTACAAATTCTCTGTTCAGCTGAATCTGTTTTATGCATCACTTTGGAGAGTGTTAATGGCCCTATTGGCTCTCCAATGTTTGTTCAAACTTTTATTAAAGCCAAACTCTATCCAGGTGGCTAAATTGAGACCAGGCAAGTCCTTTATTGCAGTAAGGACAGACATTGTCCCTTTTGCAATAAAAAAAACCCTTACCTGTTTGATTTCAAATTTTTAGTTAGTTTAGTTAGTTTTAATGCACCCCACCTTCTTGCCATGATTGTTACCCCACCTTCTTCCTGGACTCCTGGACTTTGGTTATCTTGGTTGGCTGGGCCTGGATGCTATAATTCCACATTCATATAGCCCTGGCAGTCTTGGGGGATACCAGGATACCCAGCACATACCCTGCAACAGGTAAGTATGTTTTATTGCAGAAGGTACCTCCCTGCTCACTGGGTTTTATATAAACTATAGTTCCTCTTTAAACATGAATCATAGGTTACCTCCCCACCCTCAGCCTAGTAATGGTTCAACAGTGGGTTTTGTACTTGCTCTGAGTTCAATTACAATTATAATTATAATACAGACTGTCAATAAGGTAAAGAATGACACTACCATATTAACTTTATTAAATGTGACAGTCTTGTTGGTTGAAAGTTTTCATCATACAATAACTCAGGGCCACAGTGGGCTGATAACACTTCCTTATCATTTGTAAGGTCATCTTCTGCTATGTATCCACCACTCCCCTCACTGGCATTGCTGGTTATGATTCATACTGATTGCTATCAGTTAATGCTTATTTTATCACTTGAGATATTTATTGCACAGTTAACACAACTTTCTTATCTCAAGCCGTATATAAAAACAGAATTCTTACTGGCTTTGGCTGTATTACCTAATCTTCATTTTTTATCACTCTAAATACCATATTATTTATAGCATGGTTTTTGTAAGATTGAAGATGTTCCTTAACTATAAAGTTAAATGTTCATAAATACAGAAACAGGCAACAGCGCCAGAGAGAGGCGTGAGTCTTTAATTTATTAACCTTTGGTGAGGCTTTATAAACAGGGAGATAGTCCCTTATCAGGGTATTTATTTGGTTGGTAAATAAAGTATTTTAAAGGGTCAGTCCATCCAATGCTGGTTTGGTAACATCTGAAAAGCAAAAACTGCCTAAAATCTTTTTACATATTTGACTTGGTGAGATCACTGTCTTAAGTTCACAGGTTTATATGTCTGCTATGGCTAATATTGTTTGGCTTCCACCATCCCTACTGATACACAAATATGGACAGAAACACCAGGAAGTCCCAAGTGGACATGGAATACAAATGGGAATAATGCAAGAGATATTTATCTATAGAAGAAGTCTGGTGCTAAATCAGGCCAACAGGGTTAAACTTAAAGTTTAATATCACTCTACTGTTGGAAAATACAAGACATATAAGCCCAGCAAGCATCTCTTATAATGAAAATATCACTATTGGGTAAACTGTCCCTTTAAAGCTGTGACTGATATTCTTAAAAAAAATCTTACATGATAATGATTTTATGGAACCAAAGTTTTAATGCAACATCAGTTTAGTTTTTTTTTTTTCCAGACAGCCTCCATTGGTCTTGAAACCCTGGGAAATAATGGAACTATATTTTACAAATACTAATGGTAACTAGGTAATTGATACCCCATCATATCCAACCAGAATGGAAGAGTATACGTGCAGACTTCCAAAATAAAGTTAGTATTTGTGCGATAACGCTCCCAAAGTAATGTTGTTCCCAGGTGCAGAAGAAGGGACAGAAGAAGGACATTATTTAATTTATGCCACTTTTACTTTTCCAGCTCTTCAAACTTTTAGCAGGTGCAGGGTTGCAGACGTGTCACAGATGTAATATCAGCTATAGGAGAGATAACTACTTGAGGTAATGCATAGTTAGGGAGAGGTCAGAGATACAGACAACAAGAGGGCAATGGCACAGTTAGGAAAGGCCAATGACACAGGTAAGTAAAGGGTGAAGATATAGGTGTGGAGAGGACGATGACACAGGTAAGGATAAAATGAAGATTCATGTGTGCAAATGTTGAAAACACAGGTGAGCAGAAAATGAAGACACAGGTGTGGAGGAAATTAGTGAGGACACAAGTGAGTTGAGAATGAAGACACAGGTGTGGAAAGGATGAAGACATTGGTGACAAAAAGTAAAGGCACAGCTTAGAAATGAGCAAAACCAGAAGGTATGAAGGCACCAGTGAAAAAAGAAAGTTAGGAAATTACTGGTGAGCAGAGAATGAGGACAGGTGAGGAGACAGCAAAGGCACAGGTGAGAAAAAAGTGAGGGGAGGATGAGGACAAAGGGATAAGAAAAGAAGTGAAAGCACCAGTGAAAAAAAGATGAACTCACAGTAGAGAATGAAAACAAAGGTGAGGAGCACAGGTGCGAAAAAGGTGAAAGCACAGGTGAGGAGAAGATGAGGATACAGATGAGAAAGGGATAAGAAAAGAAATGAAATCACAGATATGTAAGGGATGAAGACAAAGGTGAACAGACAGAAAAGGCACAGGTGAAAAAAAAAAGGTGAAGACACAGGTAAGTAACATAAAGGGATAGGTAAAGAGGTGCCAGATGCACAGGTAAAGAGAGAGGGAGATAAACAGACACATATAGGGTAAACATTTAGCTGAAGTGAGGGTGAAGAAGGATAAAGCCAGCTATAGAAGTTTACAGCATAAATTATTTTTATCCCCATATCAGCAGCTCAGTCTCTGTAGCTGCCAAGAGCTGTTCTAAAGTGAACTTTAAAAACAGACAGAGACTAGGGATTAGCAGCAAAATTTCAACCAGGTCAATTTCAATTTAAAAAAAAAATCAGCTTTAAAAGATTAAGCCAAAAGAAAGTTAAATGTTGCAGTAATAGTGTGACTTTTAAGAGTTTTGCCTTTATTTGGTCTAAAGTCACACAATTTTAATTGACTGCAAAGCTCTTTTGTATGGTATTGTCAGTAAAATTTCTGGAGATGCCAGAGTTACCCATGAGAACATTTTTTTAACCAAAAAAAATCGCTATTAGTTGGGAAGTATAGTCAGGAATGGCTCCTTTTTTGGCCAGTTAGGTTCTTGAAGGGCCTGTGCTTGCTGCCTTCTATTTTACTGACCAGCCAGGTTTAACGCTTAAAAGGGTCTGGTTTACATACTGAAGCAACTGCATTTTTGCTGTTTTTGAGACTGAAAGGAATCACATTTAACCACCCGGCCTTTAAACCCGACATAGTTCGGGGTAAAAACACTTGCAAAAAGTGTTAAACTCGAACTTTTCCCAGGTGGTTAAAAATTTAAACAAACAATGTATTGCAATCTGATTGTCATACATTGTATGACAATCGGATTACAACTGTAAGAAAATACTTACCTGGTCCCCGCAGCTCCTCCGGAGACACGTCTGTCCTCTTCCTTCTTCTCCCAGCGAGTGCAGTGACGATGTCCGGGGTTTCCCAGTGATGTCGCTGCATGCGTCGGTGCGGGAGGTGGGGCGGGAAATTCAAATCACTTTTTGTATTGAACTCAATACAAAAAAGCTGTAGAGTCCAATACAAAGAAATCTTTATATAATATATATATAATTGTATTATATATATATATATTATATAAGCTACTGTACAATTACATTACATTATACACTATTTTTTTTTAAAGATTTTTTTTAATGTTTTATAAAAAAAAATTTTATTATTAAATT
>NC_092864.1:30097064-30274042 GCF_032062135.1 Pyxicephalus adspersus
CCCCATTCCAGAGGAATTGGGGTTCAAAGGAGGGGGATGTCATTGTACACACCCATTTGTACACTCCCCGTGGTAGATTTATTTTACTGGTAGATTTTTTTCATTAGAACACCGGATAGGGAATCCCCCTCCTCTGCAGTGTCTTGGGAGGAAGGGGATCCCCCATCAGAGATCTCCCCGCGGCAGCCGAAGGGAGCCACAACCAGGAGGCTGAAGAGCCGCATGCGGCTCCGGAGCCGCAGGTTGCAGACCCCTGTACTAGACCCTTGTTCGGACATATTTCTGTAAGTTACAGGTCTACAATTTAAAAAAAAACTTCATGAAAAACAGTGTACCGCTTTTGGTACAGAAATCTAGACATCAGTGTAACGCCCAGGTGGTTAAAGGAGTGTGCCAGTGGACTTGGGACAAAAACATATTGTTGATACATCTCCAGCTGATTTAAAATTTCCTGCAATCATCATTATCTTTGTGTTATACAGAGATATTGCCTTCCAAAATTTTGGAAAGCTAAATTCTGGTGCAAATTAATCCTCTTCCAAAATTTATAAAAGCATTTTCCAGTCTATACCTTAGCTTTGATTTACAGAAGAAAAACTACCCGTTCCCACAAGTCTTCCCAATATTCCCCCCAAAAATGTGTTAACAATAGCATATTCAGGGGTTTAAAAAATTAACCATAAACCTGGTGACCATGGCCTTCAATAATATTTGCCTTCGAATGCAACATTTCTTACATTATATAAAAATTTTGGGGACATTTTTTTTTAAAAGTTAATTTTATCCATCCCATACAGAGACATTAAAATTTAGATGAAAATATCAGATGGTAGATTACTGTGACATTTCTCTCACAAAAGGAGATTAGGGAGACCAAGACTGCTCCAGGGTTTAGGGTAATACAGGACAAACTTGGAAACTCTGAATTTGGAATTGTCCCAGATTAATTAGGATTTTGGGGATTGTAAGGCACTTTTTCTATGAGGAGGACTATGGATAGGAAGGATTCTGGTGTAACATAGAAATATAGGTAGAAAGGTATTCCTTACAACTGCATCTTTATGATAAAGGAAAGAAGGGACTGCCTTGCCAAAAGCCTCTCTCTTTTGTGCAAGGGTCAAAGGTCAGATACCACTTAATCCAGCGAGGGAATTTGGGCCAAAGCCATGTTTCTTCAGAAATAGAGATAGGTATTCCGTGACAATAGAATGAAACATGGCAAAAGTCTACTTTTCTTAACTGTATAGATCAGTGTTCAGTTCCATGAAACTCCAGGGTTCCTCCAAAAGTTTCTACGGGTTCCTTGACCAATCAGCAATTTGCGCCTCTTAGGTAATCTTACTGACATTAATGATCTTTTTGGCTATCTGTAAGGATGACATTCTTTCCATGGCCAGTGATTTAAGGGGGGGGGGGTACTCTACTGACCACCACACTAATATACTGTGAGCTGTGGATATAATAATTATAGAACAGTTTCCCTGAAGACCTGCAAAGTATTTTAAGGGTTCCCCATGCTAGATGTAAAGATTGTAAAAGGCTGGTATAGAATAGGAGAAACATGCATCTGTCATCTTTAACATTTTTGCCAGGAAAATCCAGATTACTATTGAAATGAAGGTTGAGAATTTTTCAACCTCAAATCTTTTTTTTTTTTTTTTTGCTGACTTTGTACGAACAAGTTTTGCAAAGGCTGAAACAGTATTTTTAGAAGATTTTTCTTTTTTTTTGCTTTTTGAACTTTGTAAAAACTCCATTCAGTTGCAGTAATCATCAGGAAATATGAAGATTTATTATATACTTTATTTTTGACTCTTCCAGGTAGCCGGAAACATTCTGTTCTGCGGGTTCTTGTTTGAAATAGATACAGCACTTCCACCTGGAAAGGAAGAGCTAGTATTTTATTTTTCATAACTAAGGAAGAGTAATGAGAAGCAGATATTTACTTTACCCAACAAAGATCACCGTGTGGAATCTACAGCAGCCATGAAAACTTACAGGCATCCAATTCATGTACTAGAAGTTTCAGCAATCTCTAAAGACTGGTGGCTGGCAGCACATGCCTGAAACATCAGTTTCTCAATAACAGGAGAGATCCAAGTTGGAATAATTGATTCTAAATCGCCACAGAAAGGTGAACCTGTTCCAGCATCACCATCACATAGGTGGGCAGGATGTCTGCCAAGCACCAGAATGCCAATGTGTTGCCAGGCCTCAACATTAAGCAACATCCTTGTTTTCCTCTTATTTTGCAACAAAATGTATTTTTAGATCAAGTAATTTTTTGTTCCATAAGACTGTTTTCAGTTTGATACTCTTGTTAATGGTAATAAATATGGGTAGCTGAGCAATTTTATGATTAGGAGTAAGTTTGTTTTTCATTTTGTGTTTTGGTAAATGAAATAATGAATCTCTTGCTGGAAACTGGCTATGCACAGCAGCGAGACTGCCTGCATTGGATTTGACAAGGATTTAACAAAACTTTCATGAAGTTTATTAAACTTGAACGTGACCTCTTCCCTCCAGGCCTGAAAATTCTGTAAAATTATTGGTTTGGAGTTATAACATCACAGGAAGTACTTGCCTAAACTTCTGCCAATTGCTCTGCGCATGTGCAGCTCGGTGTATGATCCCAAAATAAATGGCTGCCAGGAATGAATAAACTCTCATGCACCTGCATGGGAGTTATGTTATTCTGGTTGGCCAATCAAGATGGCTGAAGATCTGGAACCAAAGGACCAAGTGAAGCTGCCCGTGAACAAGAAGTAGCAAGTTTAGATAATTGTAGAACTGTGACATACTTTGTAGAAGATTCCTAACTTTGGTGTGAAAGAAATATCTGTTTTAGGATATCCTTTGCAAAATAACTTTGTATGTGAGTGTCTGGTTCATTCTAATCAACTGGCTCCCTTCCTATGCTCCGGTGTGGGAAGCTGCAGTGCTTACATTAGTTTAGATGTATTTACCCCTAAGGAGTTTCTAACCAAATCTTTTAGTATGGCCGGTCAGTTACATCACAGGGTAAGAGAAGTCTCACTCTGCACGCCTTTGTCAGATTTCCTACCCCAATATATAATATGCTTAAATAATGACTTCTAACCTAGTGCAAATTTCTGAAAAAGTCAGTGAGCCAATCACAACAGCAAGGAATTACATTTCTACAAATGGTGTACAGAATACCTCCACATCGCCATATTGTATTTTTGATGAATACTGCTGTTACAGATTGAAATGGAAAGGTATGGCAAAATTATCTAATAAACTCAGTCTGAAGTCTACTATTTACTTAAAATATTCCTCTGTCATTACAGATATTTTTCAGCGAATAATGAACAATGTAATTTCTGCATGGCTAGGCCCATCTTTGCAGATTCATGATCAAGCTATCCATGCCATTACTGCCATATATTCCTATTGCTCCCATTATTCATTCATTTTCCAAGTACTTTCTTTTCTTTATTTCTATACTTCTTTGCTAGGTGGTGGCTGTCTCTGTGTTACGACTCATCTGCACATGTCCTGCATGCATCAGGGCTGTCATCTCTCTTTCTATCATTTCTCGCTGTCTGCCCTGACATAGAGGACAGCTCAAAGAGTCAGCAGAGGAATGCACTCTCAGTATGTACAAATACTCATTCAAACATTCACTTTGCTTTCTAGGAAAAGTTTATACACAACCAGGTTTAAAGTTGAATGTGCAGGAAAAAACACATTTTATAGGCCACCCAAAGTTTGTATTTTATTGCTAAGTGAAATCTTCTGTATATGAATATATACTCCTATATAAACTCCCTTTGTCAGAACTCCCTGCCAAGTCCCAACTCTTGTGTTCTGGGAAGTTTTGGGGGCTCCAATGACCTTATGTGTGCCTTTTCATTCCTATACCTCCCATTTTGGGATACTGAGCAAAAATCAGAAAAAAAGGTGTTCCAGCTCTGTTCTTGTTATCTTAAAAGCTTTCGCTGCTCCCTCCACCTTGTGTGCTTCAGTTCCTTCCGCTACATTTTTATAAAACTTGAAAGAAATACAAATTCATCAAGGATCATGGGAGCACCTCAGAATGGGCACAGCAGGTGCATATACCTGGGAGGTGTGCAGACCCAGGAATTCAACATGAAGATAATGGGAGTCAATCATAATGGACACAGTGGGTGTACAGCCCTAGAAACTCAGTACAAGGATGGAGGGAACCCCTCATAAAAGGCACGGCAGGTGTACAGGGCCAGAACCTGGTCCAGAGATGAGAGATACCCCTCCTAATAAGCATAGCATGTGTACAGACTCAGGAACTAAGCACAGAAGGTGTACTGACCTAGGGCAGACCAACAGAGTACCTAAGACATCTGTCAAGTGGTTTTCGATGGAATTCATCCTTTGGCTTTTAAAATAATAATGCATTCTTACATGCATCCTCCCCTTCGGTTGAAACCATTTTTATTGTGACATAGCAAGACAGAACAAAGTGTCCTATTGTTTTTATTGGCACACAAATCTAACATCTACAAACACACATGGTACAGGTAGTCCCTGAGTTAAGGACATCTGACATACAGATGACTCCTAGATACAAACGGGGCTTCTCTGCTTGTTCCTGTGCAGACAGAGGCTTGTTGGGGGGAGAGGGTGGTTCACATGACTTGCAGAAAAAGTTGCTCTTTTGCAACATCTTGTAACTCTTTAATGACCAAGACAAACTCTCCAGTTGTTTCATTTTGCATATCAAAGTACAGCTTGCTCCAGAAGTAAATAAATGCCTAGGCTTCATGAAGTTTTTTTTTTGCTTTCTTTGTGATTAAATTTTATACAGTAACAGACACCACACTGCCTAAAAATATGTTGAAACACACATCTGTCCTAACTGCATTTATTAAAATATTGTACCTTTTCCGACTTACATACAAATTCAACTTAAGAATAACCTAAGTCTCTATCCCGTATGTAACCCGGGGACTACTTGTATACTGTAGATAATTCAAATTCAACTCAAGGGTATATGCTAGGCTGTACTGCATTGCAATCAATGTCATGTAATCTTTGGCTACTTTTCAACCTCTGAAAACTCTTTTTCATTTCTGTACCCCACTTTTCCTTTTTGGGAAAGTTAGCAAAAATCAGATTAGAAAAAAATGTGTTGAAAATTTTGTCACAAATCTTTGGAGGGCTGCAGGCTAGTTAGGTTCTATGATCATTTTTTTGGGAAGCAGATCACTTTACTTCCTCTGTCAACGAAGAGATCACTAGCCTCATTCCGGGTATATATTTTGTTTATAGTCAGATGTGAAGCTGATTAACATTCTGCCTGTGCTGTTCTGGAGTTGCAGTCTCAGGATTGCTATCTGATACCTGACAAGTCTTGTGTAGCACTGTACAACCTGTCCTCGAACATTTAACTCTCCCCCCGCCGCCATCCCCACCATCACCTTCATGCCATGCACCCTCCTCTATCACTCCTGCGTGCTCCATTCCTTCAGTGGAAGCCCTGTCCCTAGGGGTTATCCCTTCATATCATATTCCTGTGTTAGAATTACAGGGATCCAGGTTTGGGTATACCGGAACATTAACCATTTCAAATGACCCATTTATCAGGTTTCGCTTAGTGAACGTTTCTGTGGAATCTGTGGATCTAAACCCAATCTAAAAAATCTAATATAAATTTAATCTGCACAGCACAGAGAACATTAATCTAACTTCAAATTTTGTTTTTATTCTTTTTATATCTAAAATAATATTTGCTGACTCTGCCTTGTGGGATCCTAAACTTCCACTTTCTAATAGGGGTGACAACTGTCCCCCAGTTTTGCTCCCTGTTAGATACTATTGGCAACCAAGTCCAAAGTAATAATTTTGTTTTTGTCGCTGGGGAAAGGAGTTAGAGGTAGAGGACAGAAAAGGACAGAAATAGAGCTGGAAACAGCAAGTTTTTTTATAGAACTAAAAAATGTCTAGTTAGGGTTTGCAGAGTAAGATTGCACTTGACACTGAAATTATTTACTTGTTCCTTTGGATAATATTTATTTTCATATAGGAAGAATTGGAAAAGGTGGACTGAAAGACACCTCGGAAGATTGGCCATGACTTTGGTCCATGTAGATGTACGTAGCTCACACTCAAATGGATGGGTTTGCTCCTTCCCTTGGAGACCCATGGTCACTTGACCTTGATCTAATTGGAATCCTACTTTAATGTTGCAAGATGTATGGAGTGAGAATTTCAACCCCTCTATGATGTAATTGACCTAATGAGAATGTTGCATAAATGAGAAATTATTGTATGTGCTGTTTACCTATCTTTAACCTATTTGGACCTTGCTTGGGTCTCAACATGACCTTGTGGAAGTCTCCAAATATGTGCAGTTATGAAGACCTTGGTGTAGTATGCTTATGCAGGCCAGTACTGTCAACACTTCTGAGATTCTGGGAGCCCATCCTTGGACCCAAGGGGAGATAATGCAATTAGTACTATGAAGCCCTAAATGTTGATGCAGTAGCATTGTGGTTGACACAACAGCCAATGTTCCAAATTGCATTTTGCATCCCATTGACTGGTGTTTGTCAACCACCAGCCTATGGAAACACTGTACACTTTGAACTTTACCAACGGAGTCACAGTTGATGTTTTCGATGACTTTGGCCCCTTTGTTAACTACATAGCCAACTTACACTAGCTGTCTAGCTTGCCAATTAAGCTATACTATGGGCAGACAGATCTTTAGGTAATGATTTTCAGCCTACTACTGTCCCTACCTTCCTGGTGTGCATATTGATATAGTTACGGAGCCAAGGTGAAAGCTATGTAATGACAACAGACTGTTCTTTCTAGAAGCTGGAAAGGGTACAGCTCTGATTCCTCAATGATAAAAAGCACATATTCCTTAGAGTGGCTTCACAATAACAACACCTAATACTGCCAGTGGTTAATGATTGTTATTCTGTGGCTGTTTTTGACATCCCAATAAACTCTGCGGACAGGAGCCCTCCTGTGTTGTTCACTAGCATGCACAATGTGATAAATTAGCAGCCTTTTATGTGTCATCAGGAGGTTGGCAGCAATGCTTCGTAGTTCTGGACAATAGTAAAAGAGACTTGTTGTGAAAGGTGCGTTCTATTTTCTTTTTTACTTAAGTGTTTGTTGACTTGCTTGGAAAAGAGCCAGTCATGCTCTCACCGTGCAAATTAGGAGATTTCACTTGCAGAAAAACTATCTAGAGATTGGCGGAGCTCCTCTTAAAAATACACAAAGACATAAGGCTTCATCTACCACATAGGAAGCTTCTACAAAATATCCCCAAGGTACAAATGGCCACTGTAGTCATCATACTGTAAAAACTCTATTACCACATTAGATAAAATTGTATAAAATCCATAATAAATAACTTATTTTATTTGCTCCTTTTTGGTCTATTAAATAAATGATATAATACCAGAAATCTCATGAGTTGATAACCTTCTGTGCCCTTTGCTGTTTTCTAATCAGTTCATAATATCCCCAGCGGGTGTTGCTTTTTGGGCTAATGCTTGGCTTTGGCTGGCATGGGGCATTTGAGAACCCCTAAAAGTACACAGTACTCATTTGTATTGGTCATGGAGAGTGTGGGAACCAAAAGCAAGGTGCACTTTGGTGCCCGAGTTTATACCTCTTGGACTCTTTGCTTGCAATATTCAGTGGCTTCTGTCCTGCTCTTTTTTGGCGTGGGTGTGCTCTATTTCCCCCAGGGTGATAAGGCTATCAGCATAATTTGAAGAATTTTGGAATACCACTACGTCTGCATTTACTACACTTGTGAAATCAAACACTTCTGAACAAGCAAACCAGTTCTGTGAAACTGGTTGAGTGGCACATTTGACTTGGTTACCTGGTAGTTCTGGTGAATAGTGACGAGTTTACTATCAAAACCACACAATCTAACATTGTCTACTGGCCCAGTTGAGCTTGGGCAATTCTAATCTTTTTATATATATGTTTTTTTTGAATCTGCACAAATCAATTTTGTGATTTTAATCCTAATTGTGATTGATTTATTACATTTAAAAGCCCACTTTTCTCTATTTTGAAATTTTTGGTCCCCACACTCTCCACATGATTACCTTGGGATGTGGCACCCTCTTACATATCATATGTCCTTGGGCTCCCCCTCTAATAAGTAATTGCCATTTGTATTGGTTGGTGGAAGTCGGGGGACTCATGAGGTCTTAAGTTTGCTGCAAGTTGGAAGTCATTCGTAGGGCACTGAGTGTGAAATCTAGGCTTTAGCTACTGCACACACTACATTAAATCAGATATAATCACTCAGGAAAATGTGATTGAAGCCTAAAGCTCCAATGTCAATTTGTAATTATAGGTATGAAAAAAAAATGAATATGCTACCGTTTGTATTTACCTAATTTAAAAAAAATGAAGCCAATCCATTTCCCCTCTTTTTCAACTTGCATTATGGCTCCATCTGCCTTCACCCTACCACCACCACAGAAGATTTACTTTTGTCTCTCATTTAGGGCTTATCCACTGCAAGAGGAAAAGAAAAGTAAACTAGGATGTCACTTGACTGACTTGACTGGAACTATAAAAAAAGGTGAAAAGGTTCAGGTAGAGGGTAGCATGCCCACTGGGGGAAGGTGGTGAAGGGATTAGGGAACCCTATCCCACTGTTGGGCCCTAGATGCAGAAAACTGTCCATACCCATTAGTTAATATTACCCTCCATTCTAAATGCATAAAACAAATTAACATCCACAGGCAGGTGCACTTTGCATGCAACATTGGGGTCAGTATATTTCATTGCCATTCCCAACATTCCACATCTCATTCACATCAGGACAATTTTTCTATTGTTTGGAGATAACAGCATTTACCTTTCTATTATTTTTATTTTTGGTAGTATTTAGTCAGCATTTCATAAAGCTCCCTTGACAATGAGTTACTTATAAGAGCAGATTCTGTGGCTTCACACATACCTTGGCAGCCAGTCCTCACCGGCGCAGTTTGCTTTGTCAGATATTAATGATGTCTGAGTATAATTATAGTCTGCATTCTTCAAACACATCCCAACAAAGACTGTGACTGTATGTGCTGCATGATAGGTAGAAAAAGAAAAAGAATTGCAGCTTGTGAGATGTAACAATGTAAAAGTGAAAAATCAAGGTGCAATTTTATTTTTTTAGCGCCTTTGTATTAATGTGTATAAAAAGTCCAAAGTTGTGTGCAAACTTTAATCTTCTGCTGATGAAATGTCTTTTGTTACACTTTTCAACACTGAGCCATCTTTATCAGTTGCTGTACCAAGGGAGCTGACAATCTAAGGCAGTGTTTCTCATCCTTTTTAACATGCAGGACCCAGTTAAAATACTTTTCAGGTTTTCAGGGAACCCCGTCCAGATCAGGTGAGAAGAACACGAAAGAAGAGGAGAAGATGTCAGCCCCCGGCCGAAGACGAATTCCTGGAAGACGTGGGACCCTATGGAAGAAACCTCCCAACAGATAGACTGATCTGCAGGATTGAAGGTAAGTTTTTTTATTTTTTTTGGTTAGTTTCGGGTTAACTTCCACAATAAAAACTCAGGCAGGAGCCTGAACATTGCTGAAAAACTGACCAAGTGCTGTTTCATTTGAATCACTGCAAGCCTGTTGCTATGAACAATCCCCCATAGCAAGCTCACAGTCCCTCTTCAGCATACTGGCATGGGACAGGCTTTTCTCCTCAGAAAAGCATTTGCACTTCTTTTGTATTGTTGCACCTGGAATAATATTTAACTAATTTTACCCAAACGTTAATTTGGTCTTTATAAATAACAATTTATGCTTCAACATACAGCAACTCACTAAGCAGACAATAAGCTATTCTCATTCTTTCCCCTCTCCCCAGGCATTGCTGAATAATGCTTTGCCTTCAGCTTTCACAGAAAGAATCTTTCTGCCATGGGCCAGCAGAATCTGGTGATTTTTCCAGCTCCAGAGCGCAGCTGTTCTTCACTGGAAGTATCTGGATCGTGTTTCACCTGTTTTGGCCCTGAGAACTCTTCGAAGCCTCTTACAGAATTAATTAAACCATAAATTTTGCAAATGAACGCTCAGCATTCCCGGGGTACTGAAACTGAACCGGCTTTGTGTAACTTTACTGTACAGAGACAAATGGAGCTTGGGTCTTATTCCTCGACATATACCTCACGGGAGATCACGTGAACTTAGAGAGGACAGTGAGAGCTCCCGTTTTCTTTTCAGATCCAAGCTTCTGTGTCAAATCATTACAGACATAATTACCTGGGATTAGCCTGGCTATCGGAGTTTAAATTAGTCATACAAATCCAAGCTGACATGACTCTACTGGAAAACATATGTGATGAACAGTATAAAAGGAGAATACGTAGTGAAAGTATATGAAAAGCTAAAACATTTTGTTATTTTTGATGTAGACAAAAGGGTTAGAACCCCAAAGTTTGTTATTTTGCCATATAGGTGGTCACAAGACAACTGCATGGCCCTCTGGTGGGCCCATGTCTACCCTAATGAAATATACCATAGTGGCAGGCAAGCTATATGTTCTGGTGGGTCCTCTTCTCACTTTGTCTGGTAGGGCTCACATCCCTATTCTGATTTTGCTGGTGACCATTGTCATTGAGCATGAAAGTGATCAGAAATCCAAAACTTTATTGTTATTACCATCAAGAGGAGGTGAGAGAAAATGATCCAATAGGCACACTATTTCTGGTTGTAACTGTTTTTGTTTTTTTTTAAGATTTACCTTGACCTCTGTGTATCCTGGATAGAAATTAAAGAAAACTTCACTAGAAGGTCATAGAAAAAAAATATTGACGGGTTCAGATATTTCAACAGGGGAACTTGGCGTCAGATGTAATGCTAACAGATATGAGTTCATAAAGGTCCTGCTTGATTCAGATTTTAGCTTCACAGTTGGGGCCCTGTTTTCTACATGGGAACCTTCAGCTATATATATGTCTGTATTTGCATATTCTGCACAGGTCAGTCTTTTCCAGTCCCCTCCGTTTTAGCCAACGCTCCTTTACTTCTAATTATTGGGAGACTGGCTGGCAATAGAAACTTTTCTGAGCATTCTCAACATTGCCAATTAAACTCTTTTTGCCAACTCTGCTGCTAATTGCACAAACTTCAATGAGCTTTATTTTGTTTATCCTTAGGTGCCATTTTATAATGTCAACATGGCACTTCTCTGCAGCCGGTTGCTATTTCTGTGTGGCCTTTTTTTCCCCTTTACAAGTTCAGATCTAACAGGGGATCTGTGCTTTGATTGCCATTCCATAATTACCTTTAATTGGCAATCAGAATCTCTATTTACTTAAATTAATTCAAATTTTTATTTAAATAAAGTACCCGATCCCTATATTTGAAAGTGAGGTATGTAATCTATTGACTGTAATGACAAAAATGGCAAATAGCACTTTTGAAACATACACCACTGATCTCTATTGTGGCCTATAGTGTTTGCTAAAGGTGCTCAGAACAATAAAACTCTAGCTGGAATCAAATCTGCTTGGACTGGTCCAAATATCCAAGATTTGAAATTATTGGTTGGTATTCCTATTTTGTTAATGAGCTGTACTATACCAGGTCAATGATGTACCCAATCCAAATGTCGTTAACTCATGGCCATCTTGTCTGTGCCTTGTCTGTACCAGTCAATGACAATATCTTCTGGATCTGACCAGTTTTATAGTTTAACAAAATGTAAAACGTTACGTGCCAACCTATAACATGATGGTCTTGCTGATCATTACTTTATAAATGCCATGATAGTAGTAAAACTGCCAGTAAGAAAAAACAATCGCCAGTTCATGAACAAGCTAATACGCCAACAAGTATCAGCCGATGGTCTCTTTTGTAAATGGAGCGATGCCCATAGAACCAATATTCCTGTTGAAATTAAACCACTTTACTTTGTAAGCTCTTTCCGGTCAGTGTCCTCTCCTCCTCCTGTGTCATTTTGTGTATTTGTCTGTTATTTGCAATACATATTTATTGTACAGTGCCAGGTAATGTGTTGGTGCTAATATTATTATTTAGTATTAGTTGGCAGTAATAATCAGCAGTAAAATAAGTGTTTTGTACCCCCTCTTTTTTTTTTACTTTGTTTTATTCCTAGTTTTGTCTGGTTTGCTGTATTGTCAATCCCAAGCAGGTTAGTCCCGGGAAATTCTCTCCGATAAAGTATCTCTTATCTGTTCAGAGGAAGTGACAGAGGAAGACCCAGGCCTGGGAGAACAGACCCACCTAGGCTGGGAACGGTACGGCCCTTGTTTTTCCTTCTTGACTTTTCAAACTCGTAACAGATGCCACACTAAAATCTAGGAGCTCTCTGGATATTTTTGTCTGTTCACAGACCCGAATTCTAAATGTAGATATCATCATTGCTATTGAAAGGCATCAGCAGGCTAAAGGGGGATAAGTATATATAAATATATATATATTATATAAAGCACCAACATAATGTGCAACACTGTACAATGAAAAATGGATGAAGAGAGATGACAAACCTGTATACTATACTCTTCCCACACTAAAAATAATTTCTATAGATTGATTTCTTTTTTAAAAAATGGACCTATTACAAAAATGTTTACTTTATTTAAAAGGGTAGATACCCCTTTTATTTAAAGTAAAAATGATCTTGTTTTTTCATGCTAAATGTTTTTCTTTTGTAAAAGCAAAGACTGAATGGGAGCCCAGAGCCTACGGGTATACCTCTGAGATGCATGACCTATGTTGGTGAGATCAGAACTCTTTTTTACAGTTACAGCAGGATACATTACCTGATCTTGCGTCTGTGCATTGTGAGATTGGGTGACATACGCAGAAGAAGGAAGAAGATGGTAATGTCAAAAGAGGAATCTGGGACGGGGTGGGCCTAAAATAAGGAAACAATATATATATAAATATATATATATATATATATATATATATATATATATATAAATAATTAAAATTTACATTAATATTATTTTTTTATATTTTTACATATTATTATTTTTTTTTTTTCTTGAACGGACCGAAAATATTTTCATATGGTTAACAATTGAAAATTGAATTGTTAGAGTTTTAGACACATTTTCATATTCTCAGATACATTTTCCTACCCATATTTTGCACATTTTTACCTTTATTCTCCTATACAGGACCTGCTCACTTTTCAGGTTGTTCCAGGTGAACACAAGCAGCCCCCATGCTGGTGAAAAGAAGCGCTGTTGGAATAACAATAACTTTTTTTGTAATGGGCACTCATGTATCCTCTACTATTGTCACAAAAGCCTCCGGAGGGAAGCATTGCTTGAAGATTTTGCAATGTTTTGAAATATTTCTAACAAGCCGTGGGCGATAATGACCTGCAGGATAAGAGTCATCAGTGATCATCACCGACTAGGATTTACAGTTGACTTCCTCACGTCTATTTCCTGCATTGCTTCTATTTTGGGAATCCAAGGCAAGTTTCCATTACAGCTGCCTCGGCAAACAATGCCCCGTCCAGATATGATGCTTAACAAAGGTGAATTAGAAACAGCCTGAGAATGGAAAGACTTCAGAATTCAGGGAGACTAGTTACCCAATGTTAATGTGATTAAAAGATCAGCGGATGAGCTTGTTAGTGTTGGTAAATTGTTAGCAGATATTTTCTCTTTTTTTGGAAGTCAAAGTAAATTGTGTAAGAATGACGTTTGTACATCTGAAGCTTTTGTTTAAAAATCCTTTAAAGAAATATTCCATGTTGTTTTATTTTTATTAAAGCTTCGACTCTGGTGACCTGTTCGCCACCCCCATTAGAGTACCTCTGCACCTTTTTAAGGAATTGTTTATGCATACCTTATATGCATTTTTTTACCTTATTTTGCATTCTTTAGGCTGGTCATGTGATGTCACAAATCTTTTCTTTCTTCTTCAAGCAGTGAACAATGACTAAAGGCTGCAAAGGGTTCTCCACGGCATTGACTTTGACCTGGGTCCTTTAATAAAGGGGTGGGTCTATGACACTCTAAGCTTACAGGAAGGGTAAATTACACCAGGCGTCATTTGTGAGCTGAATTTTTTTATTTTTACAGGACAATTAAAAAAAAACTAATTTTTGGCTTGCCCCTGCTGGAGATCGCAAGGGACTGAGCTGCCACATATTGGACCTGGTTTGTTAAGATTGAAGAATATAGAGTATCATAGGACCTGCGTGATCCAGAAAATATAGAATGGATTTCTTAAGAACATTTGCAATTTTTTGGTAAATTTTAGTGCTGAACCAAATCCATTCTAGGTTTGTTGGATTACCCAGATTATGCCATGATAGCCTATCTTCTCCAGTCTTTCTGGAGGCCCATTGTGTAGGCATGGCTCACTGTTGTCCCTTTGAGGGAAAGTCATCACATAACAGTCGAAGCTGTTATAGCCATCAAGGAGATTTTGTGTGTGTTGAGGGGAAGGAAAAAGGTTCAATAATAAAGCAAAACTAAACCTTCCTTTTCTAACAGTTGTGATCAGGCAGGAAGACCTTTATTGAAGAAGGGACAGGCAGGGGAAAACTGTCTGAGAGCAATTTTTTGATTACACATGTCCCATCCCACAGCAGCCTATGCCTTCTCTTTTCATCTTCTCTTCCTAGGCTCGATCTGCAGCAAATTTGATGATGCTGTAACACCTGCACAGGTGCACAAGAGTTCACTGAGTCACAGGGGAATCTGAGATGTGCCGGGTATTCCGGAATCCTACACTGACCTAGAAAGGAATTGCCTGTTATTTTGTCCTTCCTGCTGGAGGGGAAGCCGGGATGCATTGGGTATGAGTGTGAGCATTCCTGGAGAAAAAAAAAAGGAAGAAGATGGTGGCCCCTGCGATGGAATAAGGACAGGTGAGTATACAGGAGAGAAGAAGAAGGAAGAAGATGCCCAGCCATATTGAATGGATGGGCCATGAAGATGTAACTCCTGGCACATGGACCTCTTTCATTCCCGGTATGTGCCAGGAATGCTGGGTATTTTTTTTTTACAGATACCTGGAGCGACCAGGTAGGTAAAAAAGATTATTGCAGAAGGGACATCGTCTTTTCTCTTCTGCAAGGTCAGATGCCTGCCTGATCACAAATTTTGTTCCAACAGGTATAATGGTCAAGTGTCCTCAAATATTTACCCATATATTATAAATACCCTAATTAAGACACCAGTTGCATTTACAATTCCTCAATAGGCACTTTTTACAGCTGCTGTTCAGCCAGCAAGTAATTTGACCATGAGAAGTTCAAAAATACCACAGTAAAGGTAAATTTGTATATGTAATGATAAATTATTCTTCCACTGATTTAGACTCTAAGTATGTTTGACATGTTTGTGCGGTGTTTGGTAAGTGACCCCGCCAAGTGATCTGTTTTAAATCTCCGTAAGATTAACTCTCCACATTTTTCCATTTCTTTTACATTCTTCCTAGAAATGGCACGAGTGACCGGTCCCCTGATTGGCGTACTTTGGCTGTACATCAGGATGATTTTCCAGCGTAAGCTCGGTGTAATTTAACGCATCTGTTTTTAGGGACTAATGTCTGTGTTAGCAGGTGTAAACTAAATGCTTTTTTTCTTATCCGCAAGATTTTCTCACTCTCCCATTTCGGCAACAGCTGGGTGACTGGTTTGATACGTGTCGGGAGCTCTCCAATGTATATTTCTTCAGGCAGGATAATTGTCAGGGAAATTATAGTCACTGTCACTGTGAAATTGGCTTAAAGTTACAGACTGTGCAGTGCAGATCACACTTGTGCTTTTATGAATGTCATATGTGCAAGTTCAGCGTTTTAAAGAAGAACTCGGGGCAAAGAAGGAATACAAATAAGGGAGCTGCTTTGCTTGTCAAAGGTTTTCTATTCATCCAACCCTGAGATTTACACACCTTAACCAAGCCTTGTATCGTAGGGCAAGAGACCACTGGTTTTTTATTGGTTGGTATAATCCTTAGTTATCACTCCAGGCCTTTCCCTGCTATTGGTCAGTGTCCATATCTTTGTAGAATTTTCAGGTTTTTACATAGGGATGATATTCCATTGGAACCTAACACAAATAGCTTTTGGAATGTACTGGTCCAAAATAAACTGCATTGGATTCTTCTTTTGAGTGTTATGGATCATTTCCTGGCAGGTGACATGGGATTACCTGAGAAGTGAAATCTAAGTGGCTCTTGACCTTTGCCAGAGCACCCCACAGAGAACGATGGGCTATTGACTCCAGGTGCCAACCAAATTAATTTTCTACAGGCTCCCCCAACCAGGGGTGAAAGGGATCAGACAGCTTCAGTGTTGCAATACAGGGAGTCAAGGTGGAGTTGTGGTCAGGGCAGGCAACAATCAAAGTCAAAGTCAAGGCTGAAATCCAAACCCAGAATAGCGTAACAAAGAGAACACTGAATAGCGGATAACATGCTGAGGACCCAACAACCAGAGTCTTGAATGATGAAGAGGTAAATAGCCCTCATAAGTGCATGTCTGGCTTATGTCTTCTAGAGCATAGCTGCCTGCATTAGTTGGCACATACATGCGCGTTGTGCCACGAATGTGCATAAAGCCTTGTGCATGGTCATGTGTTCTCATGCAAGTACCTGCACATTCTCATGAGCAACCACGAAGGGGCATGCAACGGGCAAAAGGAAAGATGCACAAACAAAACTACCAATGAGTCCTGGTGACTCCTGCCAAGTCAACATCTTGCCTTCCTGTCCATACAGACTGGGTCTAGGGAGGTATGTCTTTCAACATGAAGATTTTTGAGAAAGATGCTGCTGCAGGTAGATATTACAAATAAGCTTTATACCTCCCCAAGCTTGTGTTTGGACAGTAAAGAGAAGCGGTAGACTGATTAGCTTATGTCTCGGTTGTTCGGCTTTCTTCTACTATGTTTTTTATGAGCACTGCAGCACTGACCAGCCATTTTGCTACTTCTCTCTTCCTAACTCATCTGTACCAGGACTGTAAGAGGCTGACACCAAGTAAAATTCAGATACTTGCACAGCTTAAGTTTAATTATGTATTTAATAGTTTTTAATGAACACACAACTGCATTAATTGGTGTTGTATTTACATTTGCCTGGAGTTCAGCTTATAGTGTCACTCAACGCTCATAGTGCCAGGTTCAGACAAGCTTAATAAGTGGGCAAACATAAATCTTTCACAAGTCAAATTTAACAGTTATAATTAATGATGAGTGAATGATGAGGCAAATCTGATAATTTATACATTCCCACAAACAGATGCATGCAGAATTCTGCACTCTGCATACAATCATACATAAACCATGACTTGATGATTCCGTAATCTCCATGAGTTTCTGTAGATGAGCCGTAGTAATGTGCAAATATTCAGTTTAGGCTTATTAAGCTTGTCTGAACCTGATAGTTTGAGTGTTCTGAAACAGACATTTGTAATCAACTCGAGGTCAGCAGCCACTGTGACAACACAGAAGTATTACTGGGAGAGAGGAACTGAACATTGGCTGATTATAAAAAAAAGAGACTAAACAAGGACCATCGTGGCAGGACATCGTTGAATGAAATACCATGTTAGCCATTAGTGTTGGTTGGATAGATCTGGTCTGAAGGCCTGAGGAGAAGGGGGTGCAGCTGGTACATTGCTCTTGGGCTTATGAAGCTCAAGGGGGCCCATAAAGCCCAACACTTTCCATAATTTTTATAAGATTTTGAACATTTATTTATTTAAATCATTTAATTTTTTTTGTATTGTGAAGCGTTGAGTGAGCATGAAGCAATAAAAGGTCGTTACAATGACAAAATACTTTTGAGTGACATAATACGGTGAATTCAAGAATCAACAGACAAAAACTTGTAAAAGTGACTATCAATGAGTGTTCTTTTGTATTCTTTCCTAGCTTCAAACTTATTGCTCCGATTACTTCTCTTTTCCCGACGAAAACCGGGAGGAAGAAGAAAACAGGACATGAGCCACGCTGATTCATTATGGACTGCAACAAAGACATTACAGGGTAGTGAAGGAAGAAAAAATTCCACAGGTAAAGTTCCTTGTAAATGCTGTAATTGTAGCATAAAGGACCTACTGCGTGCCTTTTTGTCTACATTATCGGGAGATTCAAGACTATAAACGGCTTGACGGTTAGCGGACTTTATTATTACATTCTTACCTATACATACTTATATAAATGTATTAATGTAATCAAGATTGTTAGAAAGAAATATAATATACACACATACATGTGTCATGCATGGTGAGACAGGACCACTAGGGGGTGCTATGGTATGCACGGAGGTGGTGTGAGCCCTGAGAAGGGTCAAGGCGCAGAGTCTAAGCAGTAACCAGTCCACATGACAAAGGGGTACCATCCACTGCAGAGATTCGCAGAGGCTGAGATAATGGCTCCATAGGCCAACAACATTCCTTAAAAAGGGTGGCCGAAATGAAATTGCCAGCTGCTTTGGAGTAAATGAAGGCCTCAAGGGCTATTTTGGAGTTCCTGTGGTGAATCTGGATGGCTATGGAGGGTCGCTGACTGGAGGGGAGAAAAGAGTGACGTAGCATGCCCCTCTGAGAGCAAGCTAGGCGCTGAAGTTTCCCGGCCTCTGTGGGCAAGATTTGATAACATGTCCCTTCTGTCTGCAGTAAAGTCAGAGACCAGAAGAGAGGCACCAGGATAGGGATAGCCTTGATTGGCCTAGCTGCATTGGTTCTTCGGAGATGGAAGGAAGAGGGGAGGCTGGAGTTTCCAGAGGCCGCTGAAAGGAGGGTGCAAGTTGCAGGACAAAGCTTTGCATGGGTGAGATTTCTGGAAACGCTCTTGGACAAGGAGATCAGAATATCCAGAGACGAAGAAATCTCCTGACCAGCCAACTCGTTCTTCACGTGGTCAGAAGGGCCTTGCCAGAAGGTGGTGCGGAGCGCTTCAATGTTCCAAGGGAGTTCAACTGCCAAGGTACAAAATTGTACTGCATACTGACCCACCGTAAGTGACCCTTGGCGAAGATGCAGTAGTGCGCTGGCTGCAGAGGAGGCGCGAATGGGTTCGTCAAACACCTTTCTGAGGAGGCTCAGGAAGGCTTCAATATTGTAGGTAACTGGATCCTTCCTCTCCCAGCGTGGGGATGCCTATGCCAGAGCTTCTCCAAACAGCAAGGATATGATATATGCCACTTTGGCCCAATCAGTGGGGAAAATGTGGCTGAAGCTCAAAATGGATGCGGCACTGATTGATGAAGCCACGGCAGGTCTTGGGGTCTCCAGAGAATCTCTGTGGAGGTGGCAGGTTTAACCTCCCTAGCAGTAATCCCGAGTGTGACTCGGGGTGGCTATTGCATGCAAAAAGCGGTAACCCCGAGTCACACTCGTTGTAACTTTAAGAGTCCCCCTTACCTTTGCCCCGCGCTCCAGTGGCAATCGGATGGTCCTGCTGTGAACCCGGGACGCCGGTCCATCGGGGGGCATGGCTTTAAAAGCAGAATCCTGAGTAATCTGCTTTTAAATACCACCCAGGTCCCGGCCACGCATCTTACTGCAGATGTGAGCAGCAATAGCAGATTCCAGGGGGTGGTCACCCCCGGAATTCGCTATTGCCGTTCGCATCTGCAGTGAGATGTGAAGCACAATGCAGAAGTCCTGCATTGTGCTTTGCATCTCTCTGGAGATGCAGAGCAGCTCCAGCGTCTGTGTGAGACAGACGGGAAATCCCCACTCACATCACCCCGGGAGGATGAGTCATCTTCCGGGTGATGTGAGTGGTGATGTATTGGGGGCTGGGAGGGAAATTTAAAAGCAGATTACAATGTAATCTGCTTTTAAATGGTTTTTACAGTGCAAAAACACCACACAACATGAAATAAAAATAAAAGTACACTTTTATTTATTTTTTTATTTTAAGATTACATTGTTGTCTATTATTTCATTATTTTTTTTTTAATTATTATTTATAATTATGTATTATATTATAATTTATGATTATAATATAATAAATAAATATAATTATGATACCCGGAAGTTAATCCTAAGAATTACAGGCCCACAACATAAACAAAAATTTCTATGCAAAAAAAATAGGATCACTTTTTGCATAAAAAAACTGACTGAATTAGAACGCTGGGGGGAGGTTAATGCAGAGGCCACTGTGAGGGCAGGAGACTGGGCCTGGGCTGGTGGTGCAGCCAGTGCACTTGGAGAAACAAAAAGTTGATCCAGGCGAGCAGAAAGTCCATGAAGCTGGCGAAGCACCTGGATTTGGGTAGCTTCCCAGGCGTCAAGCCTCTGGGGGAGTGTAGTCATGGTTTGTGCAAACTGTCACGCACGGAGAGACAGGTCCACTAGGGGGTGCTATGGCTTGCACAAAGGTGGTATGAGCCCTGAGAAGGGCCAAGGCGCAGAGTCTAAGCAGTAACCAGGTCTTTTCCAGAGCCTCTGATGGTGAGGATGTTGCGCCGCTGGTTACTGCTAGGTTGCGGTCCTTGGGCACACCAAGGTGGGCAAAAGATGGTACCAGATCACAATGCAGAAGGATAGTCAAGGAAAGCAAGGGTCGAGGCAGGCAGCAAGCAAGAGAGGTCAGGTCACATGCCAGGGGTCAACAGCCAAGAATCCAGGAGACAGACAGCAATGACAAAGAGGCCACTGCGGGCACAGGGAACACAGGAGACACTGAAAGCAACAGGAGGTACAGGAGAAGCAGGGATATCCACAGACAGACAGGAACACTGGAACAGCACAAGGATGTTGGCTGGGAACCAACAGACTGTACAACGAGGGGTTACCACAGGAGCTGGACCCAGGAAACACTGTATTAAACAACAGGTAAACAGGAACTAGATCACAAAACTGGGGAGCTCCAGCCACTAGAAAGACTTGATGCACAAACACAAAGTGCAGACTGTGAGCCAGCTAAATAGCCAGGGCTGATCAAGAGGCTATCTTCTGATTGACCAGCAAATTGGACGGAATTGATCAAGCTTGGAAACAGAGGCACGCCCAGCTTCAGAACTCCAAGCATGCACAGGAGAGGGATGCCTGTGCTTTAGTGAGGAAGAGGTAAGTTTGACAACGTGTGTAGAATTTTGTAGAAGGGCTTGTACACCTTCTTTGTACCGGGGCCCAGATTTTCTCTTGGCGGCCCTACTGGTCATAGTCAATTCTGGCCTTGTATTGGAATACAGCCTTTGAGCCATCCAAGTTTTGATCCAACATATAAGAGGTAGAGTAGCCTATTCTGATAATTTTCTGCAGACCAGCCATTGAAAGGTGTAGTACAGCTCAAGTAACCTGGCCCTCAGACTATGACAGCTGCCATAGCCCGGCTATCATTGCCCGGTGGCTGAATTGGCTGAGCATTTTAAAACTGTCCTCTGATCTACGAAAGATCTATTAATAGAGAGGTGCATCTATCATACATTGAAATGCTACAAGTTGGGATGAAGCTCATACATACAAATGTGTATCCTAGTGCCCAAAGGTAGATAGATGGATGAATAGAACATGGGTTGCTGATGGTCGTCGAGTCGAGTCTTACTATTCCTGGCTTTGATAAATAATACAAATGTTCTGTTCTGCTCACCTTTATTAGTCACCAACAAATCCAAAAAGTTTGGAAATTAAATGATATCCTTTTTAGGATTAAGTTATTAAAGATGCAAGGTTTCAGGACATTTAGGAAGCCTTTACCAGGCCTTAGTTTCGAAAATGGTTGTGACAAATTGTGCTTCTATCTCTTTGTGTTTCTATCTTATGATCCCTTGCTATGAATGTGTAAACTTCTCCAAACATGTAGGACAATTGCCGGCACTCTTTGACTTTTACTTAGTTGTCAGTCACTGTTTAATGCTGTTTCCCCTCATGTGCTGAAATTATGAGACGTATAAAAGTTGAGTAACACGTCAATTTGATATTTTTTGTGAAATTTCACACCAGAGAAAAAAAAAGTGCAGCAAGAAAATTTGCACTGACTTTCTGCAGCAACTTGTGGTGGAGCCGAACCAAAAAGTAATCACTTGTGAGGAAACCCGGATCTTCCAGTATGATCCTAAAACAAAACCTTCATCACTGGAAACACCTTCATCACCAAGAAAAAAAAATCCAAAAAGTCAAAATTCAAAGCCATGATCTTCATGTTTTGTGCCATGAAGGGCGTTATTTTGTCAAAAGAAGGTTCCAGAAGGCACAACAGTGACCCAATATTATTATAGAGAAGTTCTGACAAAGCTGAGAAAAAGAGTCAGGAAAAGATAGCAGAAATGTGGGAAATGGTTTCATTCTTTATCAGGACAATGCTCCTTCCCACACACCACTTACAAGCTCAAATGAGTCATTTACAAATATCCATAAACCAGCAAAGCTAAAACTAGAGCTCAAGAATGTTATTGGCCCAGGGCTGACCAGGAGTTAGGAAGTCCAGGGACATGTTTTCCTCAGAAAAGTAGGGTGTCCTTTTGAAATGTCGAAAACCCAAAGTTCAGAGTTTCCTATAGTTTTCTAATGTTTTCTCCAAAGATTCACCAATCCATAATTTGCACATGTTTCACATTCAATTTAATCAGAACATAAAACAACCATTTTTTATTTAAGAGTCATACATTTTTTTAAATTTATTCAATAATGGGAAATTCAGGGTAAAAGTTGGGTGCCTCTCAGCTAGAAGCATTTATAAATAGACCCGCTTGAGGAGACAAAGGTGTATTGTCAGGATGAAATGTAAAATCATAAAACATCCTGTCCCTATTTAGACCATAGCCTACAAGAGCATGTCTCCTCCTAGGGTTCTTCCGAAGGTTTCTAGGGGTTCCCTGCTTGACCGCCCCTTTGTAGTGCCCACATAGTTGAAAAGCCGACACTACTGTAGGGTCATCAGAGTGACACTAGAGAACATTTTTACCTTTTTAAGGGTGGTGTTTAGAACACCATTGTAAGGGGGGATATTCTTCAAAAAGACCACTAATGTAAGAAGCACTTTTCCCACTGACACCTCATAAATTGGTTTTAGACAATAATTGTAAGGGTTATTCTGTGGTAAACGGGAAAAGATGATCTAGAGTTTTACATTTTTGGTTTACATCCCCTTACCCATTCAAGCATCTCCATCTGCGATTTGATGTTCTTTCAAAAAGATATACAATAGGTAGATTCCATTTTCCTAATAAGTCCCAGTATAAAAAATTGGCTTTTAGAACCAATTTTAACATAAAGCCTGTAATTAAGGGGTAATAAGTTATCCCTTAGGTATCCTTAACACCACAAGTGTAATTGAAACCTTTAAAAAAATTTACTCATGTGCATTGACATAATAAGGTTTATCCAAAATGTTAAAGCTTTGGTTTACATATATTTTATGATGCTGCTATCTTTGGTCTGGACATCTACGATACAGTGCCCTAAGGTCACAAAACCTTTTACAAGTTTATTATTTTACAGCCCAGCCTTACAATGTCCAATTGGTCAAAGTGGAGTCTAGCTTTGGACCCCAGAAAACAGGCTATTCACCATTTACAAAACCTCCATTATTCCTTCAAGTATGAAAAAAAATGTAATCTCCTCTTTGAAACGTAAACCTTCTTCTTTACAAACAAAAGCCAGCGTTTTGGATCCGACTGATACTCATGTACAAGATTTTCCATTTGAAGTTGGAGGTTTTTTTTCCCCCTTTCTCTTTTTTTCATTATTGAAAGCAAGTGAAAACGATGAAAAAAAGAAAAAACACGTTTTCAACATTATTTAATTGAATCCAGTCCCTCGCGATTATCCATTCTGTTTGATGATGGGTGTGACTTTGGCGCAGACTTCTGACCACCAGGCTGGATATGTTAGATTGCGGTGCTCCTTTGCAGATGCAGAACGATTACATAAAATAGCTTTCGGGTTGCCCAAAGAAAAAGCGATACTGTTCTGCGTTGGGAAAACCTTCTCTAATGGGGAGCAGTTTGTTCCAAGAACGTAAGAATTAACTTTTCAGGTGCCCTCAAGGGGACTGACATAAACAAGGGTCATTTTTACACTGGCTTCTCTCCAAAAACCCAATCAGGATACAACAATTTTTTATTTAAGTCAAACCAAAGCCAACTAGATTCAAACCTTCAAATACAGAGGGAAACATTTATAACTACTCATATATATCCACTGCTTTAGAGAACCCATAGTCATGTCACTAACTGTCCCTGGCAATCTAATGTTTGTACTAGTATTTCTCAATCAGCGTTCCTGCAGAGGTTGCTAGGGGTTCCTTAAACAATGGGCAGTTTATGCCTCTCAGGTCAGTGTAAGGCTGGGTACACATGTACAATATTTGTCGTTGGAAAGGATCTTTCATAATCCTTTCGAATGACTAAGGACTGCACGATGCATGAACGAGTGCTGTACATACAGCACCGTTCTGTTCTATGGAGAGGGGAGGGGGAGAACGACAGAGTGGCACCCCGCTGGGCACTCTCCCCCTTTACTTCCACTTCACTTCTCCCCCTTTACAAATGTTCATTGTCCATTGTCCGTGGATCCTCCAGGACGGTTGTTTGGGCGATGGATGACAGGCGCTGTACACACGCCAGATTCTCGCCCGATATCAGCCCTGAGCCTATTATCGGACGAGAACCATTGCATGTATGTACGTAGCTTAAGTGACACCAATTATCTTTATGGCTATCTGTAAAGGTGGCATTGTTTCCAATGGCCAGTAATATAAGCCGCATTCTTTGCATTGACCACCACACTAATATACTGTGAGATGTGTAAAAAGAAGTTATAGCAGGGGTTCCCTGAAGACCTGAAAGTTATTTCAAATTTTCCTCTATGTTAAAAATGCTGGGAAACAGTGGTTTGTACCATAGTCGTGGGGTAATGTCCCATACACTAAGGCTTTTTTTGGGGGGAAGCCAATTAACCTACAACTATGTTTTTGCAACATAGATGGCAACCGAAGATAGATATTCCATCTTTGGTGGACACAATCAATACTGGGCCCTGTGCATAGCCAACTTGAGCCCACCACATTACACCACCAGCATTTAGTTAAAATATTTTCAATAATAAAGAGATGAGATCCATGATAGAGGCCAAAAAAGCACACTCAGTAGAGCATGTTAGCATTTTTATCTCCTTGATGTCATCTGAGTCACCGTTTGCCAAGCTAGCTCTTGGACTGTTAAGTCCAAAGGCCTGGAAACCCTTCACAAGTGACTTTTCCTTCTGGCCTCTACTTCTCCTAAATGCTGCACAAAATCATATGTTTTTTCCTCAATACACATGTAAATATACAAAGTGAACTCTCTATGGTATAGCTGACTACCTCAGCTGCATGTCTCTATAGTAAAAGACAAGGATGAAAAAGAAGAACAAATATTAGGTTAATCAAACTAAATGCACCATGAGAAAAACATAACAGTTCATTAGCTGAGCTTGTTGCTGTAGAGGCTGTAGGAAGCTCCAGACATAATATGAGAGTATATTCTGTTCTCCCTGATGGAAGCTCTAAGGCAGGGGTGTCAAACTCAGGCCTGTGGACCAAATCGGTCTTGCACTGTAATTAAATTTGGCCCGCGAGAAAATACCAAATATCTACTACAGCTGGCCCGCCGGTAGACAGTGCATGCACCCCTAATACTACAAATTCCAGAATGCTCTGCTGGCGCATCAATCAGGACCCACAAACACCCCCTCCTCTGTGTACATTTATTAGCGACCTTTCTCAATTGTAGATATTTTTTCAATAAATATCAAGGTTGGCCCATGACTTTGTCCAAATTTTTCAATATGGCCCACTATGTATTTGAGTTTGACACCCCTACTCTAAGAAGAAGATGGGGCATTTGTTGTCTGGGAGTCCTCATTCAGTTGCACAAGCAGGGGTGGACATTGGGGTGGACACCTCCTTCTCACTAAAGCACTGGAGTCTCTCTCCTGCTCATGCGGGCAGTTTTGACCTTAGGCGTGCCTGCTCTTTCAAGTTTTATCAGTATCGTCTCTTCTGCTTGCCAATCAGGGGATTTCCTCTTAATCAACCCTGGCTTTTTAGCTCCTGTGTTAACACCTTGTTTCCCAGCCTTCTGTTTCTTAGCCTGTTCTCTTGTGCCGTTCCAATGTTCCTCTGTGTCTGCATGACCCCCATGTCCCGGTTGTCAATTTTTTTGATTTCTGGTTCTTGACCCCTGGCTTTGACCTCTCTTGCTGGCTGCCTGCCTCGACCCCGACATCCCCTGCCATTAGTTTTGGTACCATGCTTTATTATGCCCACCCTGATGTTCCCAAGGATTGGAACCTGGCAGCAGCCAGCAGTACAACATATTCACCAGTAGAGAAGGTCTGGAGAAGACCTGGCAGCTGCTTAGATTCTGCACCTTAGCCCTTCTCAGCACTTATACCATTGTTTAGGTCATAGTGCCCCTTAGAGGCCCTGTCTCCCCAAACATTCACGATGAGGGTTCTGGAGTCAGTCCAACGGGGAACTCCCAAGTCAGTTCTGCACAGTTAACCATTGTTGGCTACATTGTGCACAACAGTATGCCATCCCCTGTTCATCATTCTGCCACTAAAGGGTATCCTGCTGAGCACCATTCCTGAGTGTATTCTTGTCCTCTTCCATTTTGCTAAAATACCTATGATACAGAAAGGCAGTGCTCTCAGACAGAAATCACAAACAGAGAGTTTACACTTCCCTTACATTTTGATGATTTGAGTGAAATGTCACTAGTTTAGCCAAACACATTGTATAATTTAAGGAAGGTGAATTTAGAATGGTCTTGTGCATTCTTTTCAAAACTGAAATGAGCTTTTAATATCCTTTAAATAAACAAAAATGGCAAAAATAGAAAATATAAAATTAAATAAACCAAATGCATCCCAAAAAAAGCTTTTAATTATAGAGGAGAACAGTGCATCATTGTACAAGCAAGTTGCAAATTTGGCTTTGTCGCCATTTATCGCTGTGCTCATTCGTTCTCTTAAATATATTCCTAACATGGACATAAGTGTTTTTTTTTTATATTCTGAATGTATTTTCTGTCTGTGTACATTTTTAATTATGTAATTTGGAAAACATCTTTCATAGTGCAACAAACAGTTTTGTTGGTAGATCCTAATGAAGCACAATGCAGGTGTAGAGGCCCCAAATTAACACAGCAGAGATTAGCGCTCTGTACAGTTCATGCTGCTGCTTAGAGCCAAGTCCCAGTATTCTGGGAGCCCGTCCAGAAATGTACAGGCGGCAGGCATACAAACTTTTTTTTTCCTTTCTTTTTTTTTTACTTTTAAGCCAAACGGAGAGAACTTGCCTTGGGAAGATGGAAAGGTTCCATCCTGATCTAAAGCCCAGTCCTTGGACATGGCAGAAGGATGAAAGCAAATCTCTGATTCATTTCTCGGGAAAACTTAGGGCATAGGGCACAGGGTGGAGGATCCCTCTGCCTTTGGACCTACTCAGCCATCCTCTGTTTTAGCAGATTCATTTAATGGTCCAGCTTGAAGCACATCCTGAACATTTGAGTTGAGCAAACTAAGTTACAGTTTTCCAGAACTCTCGCCAAGTAGGCTCTGAGTCACTTTGCCAGCGCTCAACGTCTCCCTCGATTAAGGGAAAAATGTTATATGAAGCTGTAAATCCTACAGAAAAATGCTTAGGGCAGCAACAGCTCCTAAGGAAAAGAGAAAAACACAAAGTTCTAATAAAGAGGACTTTATTTGACCTGGTCATTTAATAAAGCGATTTGTTAAAGGAAAGAAGGTCACAAAGCATTGTGCTTAGGCACCGCTGTGAAGGGGCCCTGATTTAACTCCTATAATAAGAAGAAAACTGTGTTCCCCTTACTAGAGTTTTACAGTGAAGGTTGAGCCACCTCTTTAATTAGTATACAATGTCATATTTTGTGTTTAATGATATTACACTGAAAAAAATCATTTTGACATACCTATATATAATATTGATCTTGCTGTGTAAACAATGTATTTATTTCAGTTTTCTTTTTCATTATTCAATCTCTATGTACATATACAGACCGTTAAGCTTGCTTTTTATCATATCCCTGAGGAAGCCCTATGGTGGTGAAATGCATTGGATTTATTACACTTTAAGCATGGTCTTCTTCATCACCCTTTTTTGTATTCCTTGAATATACGTATGTACAATGTTACCCATATACTGTGAAGTGTCAAACAGTTATGAGGTATAGATCTGTCTGAAATTGTATACTTTACTAAATGTGTTTAAATACAACAATTTTGTTACTAAAAACTATCTGCGAGCCCAAAACCTCTTTCTTTCCCTCCTTTGATTTGAATGTCCAAATCCTATATTAACATGACCACTTTGATTGCAGCAGTTACAGGCAAACATATAAATGCTGGGCCAGCCAATCTTGTAATTAAAATATTAGCAAGTCAAGTGATCACTCTGCTACGTTCAGGTTTGGCTTTATTGATTCCTATTCCTATTGAGAGAGGTGATGATGCCAATTTATTGATTGGGATTAGAAGGAGCACAAGGAGCTAAAGTTAGTAAACTTGGAACATCAATAACATTAGAACTAGAGGAGTAGACCAATCAGTAACAGTACTGAAAAAAAAAGACTTCCAACATATCACAACATCAATACAAAAAACGTATATTTTATTATTTTTTTTTTATTATATTAAACTTTTAAAGTAAGGCCTGAAGACAAATTGAACATAGTGAAATATAGGTAGAGGGCCTGCATGATTATGTGCACAGGAGTAGTCGAAGTGGAAGAGTTAAAGAAAAAAAGGTAAGTGGTCTGAGGATTGGGTAGAAAAAGGCAATTGGTGGTATGGAATTTAGGGGAGGAGGGTAGAGAAAGGAAAGGAAGAGAACAGGAAATAGAGGGTCTCTCTCTTACCAGGACAGGAAAAAGGGAAGATCCTCATCTGCCCTCCCAATAGGTTGTAGTAAATAGGGGTGTGGTCTGTTTTTGGGGTTTGGCGGTTTGAGGTCCTCAAGAGCAGTGTGTTTGGGTTATGACTTGGTAAACCCATCTATGGTATGGGAGCCCTAAAAGTGTTTATGTCAAGAGGTGGTGTACCCAAAAGGGGTATATGAGTGTTTTTGGGCTGCTAGAATTGAAATTTATTCCCGAGGCAGTTTACTGTGGCTGGGAGCAATATTATTATGGGAGTGGCAGACCCTTCTGGGTAGAAGAATCGGTTGGGTTAGGGCTTTCGAGGAGCTGCAACCTGATGATACAGTGTTGGGGTATTGTTATGTTATATTATATATATTATATTATATTGTAATAATGTTATGGTTTAAAGGTTTTATATATATATATATATATATATATATATATATATATTGGTTATTTAGGCTTGGTTCATTTTGGTTAATCAAATGTATTGGTTTATTAATGACTGCAAAGACATCTTACCCCAAACTGGTGTGTTGCCTGTATTTAGGGAAAGGAGTGAAGGGGGGGGGCTTTAGCAGCTGGCAATGGGGTAGTGAGTAACCAGGTTGCACAAGTCATGTGAAAGCACAACAGTAAGGTTCATTGGCTAAAAACATTGTCATTATCATTAGTCTGCTGCAGGCAAGAGGAAGCAATTCTTCAGTGTAAGTCCTGATAGGAATTTGTTGAACCAATCCTGGGCAGCCTTTTGCAACCACTAGATATCCAGGAGCTTTCAAAAGCAAATTTTACTGGTGTTTGTGAGTATTTACTAAAGAGGTAAAAGTCTATAAAAGAGATGGCATACCACCCATTGATGCAAAAACACACTGCAACCTAAACAAAAAAAGGAACTCAATTTTGTTTTTATGTTAGCCAGAAGTTTGGGCATTCACGGAAAGGTTGGCATCAGTGAACCGCCATTGTATCTCTGTGAAATAACATGCATCTGAATTTGGTCTTAGAGCTTGTTCAGACCAGCAGTGGGAACAGCGGTTCTTGTGTAGCTTTTGACTGCTTCATACATCTGGTTGCTTCTCTGAACCCACGGCTGTTCTGGATTTTAATGCACAAGAGTTTGAACATGTTACAGCGAAAGTAGAAGGGAGTATGGAATCGTCCAATATCAGCCTCACTTAAGTGTACGTTTCATCACATTTTTATCATTATATAAAATGGTGTTTTTTTAAAATACTTTTTTAACCTATTTGGAAGTCACTTGGGATACTTGTGTTGAAATTGAACATGAAGGGGCTTTTCTTGTAAAGTAAAACAAATGTGCTAGGTCTCATGATATCAGCCCTTTTTTTTTACAACCTAGCTCATGCATGTGCGAGTTCAGGTGATGTGAAGAAAAACAAGATGGCAGCGCTGGATGGAACTGAGAGCACTAGAAAGTAGAAGGAAGACTTGCTGGGCTTAGTTTCTGGATATTTTTTTTGTAAACATTCTGCTTGTAGAACCTCAACCTTGGGTCAGTTGTACAGTTGTAAAGCATCTGCAACCTCACCATCTGTCTGAACAAACCCTTAGTTTACTCTTCTCTAATGATCACATTGTAACAGTGTACCTTTGTAGCAAATCACATGTTTAAACACTTCTTTTCTCCACTTTAACAAATTTTTCATTTTTACAAATTTCAGCCCCTCCTGTTAAATATTCAACCCAATCCCCTATGGAAGCATAAATCGTTAGACTAACACTGAGAGAACTCTTTGTGGTTTGACGAGATAGAGCAGCCACTACCGCCTAGTCAATAAAAAAAGAAAAAAAATCTTAACATCTCTGTCCTGATACTCAATTTCCCGGCCAAGCCTTGATGGGAAATTCCTTGCAAACCCCATGGGCACCTGAAGGATTAGCAAAGTGTAATCTGGGCAACATTAACTTAAATGGCAATTAGAAGCAAATTGCTCAGTTCGCTTTACCCTTTCCCTGAACGAGGGTCATCACAAACAAAAAAAGTAACAGAGTTTATTTAAAAGGATTTTATTTTATTTAGGGGTTGAACTTAGGGCAGCCCAACATTCCCATGATCTGAAAGTTGATGACTTGGTTATTCATAATTGAGGGTAAATGTGAAAAATAAGCTTATTTATTTTAAGTATTAGGAGTAAAATGGCACAGCATTACATGGACAGTGCTCTTTCAGGAGAGAGGGACCGTCTATTGACAATGCTGAGGAAGAAGAATAAGGACCAGTGATGCACATAGGCCAACAAGAAAGCTACCAAATAAAAGGGATGTATAACTTTCTTTAGGAAAAAAAGAATTGGGGGAATTCCTGTTGGCTGAGGAGTGTCCTGGGCCCTTGTGCAGCACAACATTTTGCTATGTACGTACCTGTACCCAAAAGTGGTTGGAAATTGTAATTTCTTAAAGAAGTCAAATTTGATAGCAAATTCAAGAATTCACAGTATCTGAGCATTACAGAGCTCTTTTCAACTATTCAGGTTCTGCTCTTTTGCCAAAAAATGACCTCTCAATAGCCTTGTGATCAATCATTGTCATTAACCTAGAATTTACTTGCAGCAAAATGTAACCCCTACAGATACCCAAAAAGATCATTGGTGTGACTTAAACTGGCCTGAGTGCCACAAACTGCTCATTGCTCAAGGAACCCTAGAAACCTCTGTAGAAACCCTGGCTGACACTGGTCTAATCAAATATTTCCTTTCATTTTCAATAATAATTAAAATGAATGAATGGTTACAAGCTGTAGTATTAGTGATTGGCTGCCTGCTGTGTTCTTCCAGGGGCTCAAATGTCAACCTCCAGTGGAATCATAACCTCTGTATGTTCAAATGTTGCTTAAGCAGAACAAAGGTGTTTTCAAGCAACACTGTTGGTAATTTTTGTGGCAAAAACAATTTTACGAAGGTCACCACCCACCTAGACATCATTTAATGCCCCAACAGAAATCGCAAATCTTTTTATTAGAACAGAAAATCGGAAGCACAATTTTATAACTCAGAAATCCTATGCTTGAGTTCCACTTCAAATTATAGTTCCACTGTATATCCTGAAGAACGCCTTCGCAATGGGAAACTACCCTACCAAACTCATCACTTTGATCAAATGTAACACCCGTTGTATATTCAAAAGTCAAGTCTTCATTTTTTGTAAGTTAGATACATTTCCATTTGGCCTGTCTTTTTCTGTTCCACCAAAAATTTACACTTCACTTGAGCACATCATCAATCAATGTCCAGAATTGCTTAATATGCAAATGAGCACGATTACATAATTGCGCAGCTGTTTTGGAGCGAGTGACTTTTGCCAAAACAATCAATGTCAGAACCCTTTGTTAATATTTTTGGACGTGCTTGCATCTGGAGAGCTGGAAACGTGGAAACATTTTTTAGCACTTGAAGGCCAGCCAGGAGGAGGTTATCGAGCCAGTAGCCTACCTTTATGTTGGATTGACTTATTCCCATGCCAGGAGGATGCATATATGGGAATAGGGAGTGGGTTCCCCTAGTCTTGCATAAACTGAACTTGGCCAACGAGGAGGCATTGCTTTGTTTCTTTTTCTTGGAGCTGCTACCTGTTTTCCTTTCCTTGAGTCATCGGGGCTAGGTCATGTCAGCTGTGTCTAACCACAGATCTGTGATATGCCGAAAGCACATGCAGTACAATGCAGATGAAGCTGTTCGGGGTGAAATTTCAACAAATGTTTACACGGGAAGTTTCCCAGTCTAAACCGAGGCAAACATGACATTTATGCTAGTGAGAAGTGTTTGACTTTCACCACGGGGAAAGCGATAATTGTGTAATGAGCCCTTTATGACATTAGACATTTTGAGACTCTGTGTGACAACTAGGGTGGTACTAGCCATGTAAGAAACAAGATTTGTTTCTACTTTGCTTTTCAATGAATATTTAGGGGAAGAAAAAACATACAAAAGTACAATATTTTGGCATTTGGTTTCAATGCAGTATTATTACACATATGTAACCTAAATTCATTGCAAAATACTACAAAACATATCCTAAAATGAACCTTTTGTTTTATTGGATGGTATTGATCCCTCTGCAATCCTTGTCCAATAGATCCTTATTGTCCCATCTTCTTTCTTCTTCTTCTCTGCGCTGACTGGACACCAGGCATTGCCATCTTCTTCCATCTTCTTCCCTGTTCTTCTGATGTCACCCGATCTCGCACTGCAAAGGAATGAGATCAGGGGGTTAAGGTCAGGACAGATTGACCCATTAAGTTTTGACCAAGCATGTTTTTAAGGAGCTGTTTGTTTGCCCAGGTGCACAATAATGCAATGGGCCTACCCCTAACCTTAACTAGGTAAAAAGCAGACAATTTTTTTTATCATCTTGCCCCTCACTGTCAAAATCTCCCACTAACAACTTCCTAACTGTTAAAAAGATGGTTGATCAACCCTTTATTCAGTTGTGTTGTCTTGGCATCTTCTTTGATTCCACTCTTTCCTTTACCACCATTTCCAGGTCCTGCCACTTTCACCTGGGCAACATCTCCAGAATATGCAGCCACCTGTCTCCAGAGACCACCAACTCCTTGTACACGCTCTTATCAACTCTCGTCTGGACTGCTGTAACCTCCTCCTCTCTGGTATTCCACTAACCCGACTCTCTCCTATACAATTTATCATGAATGCTGCAGCCTGACTCATCCATCTTTCCCACCGCTCCTCTTCTGCTGCCGCTCTTTTTAGTTCTCCTTATTGGCTTCCATTTCACCTTAGCATTAAATTCAATAAAAATCCCTCCATGCCTCCTCTCCCACTTACCTTTTCTAGTAGAAAAATATCCCCCCAGCCCCTTTTTGCTCCTCCAATGATCTACTAATGACTTCCTCACTCGTAACCTTGTCACATGCATGGCTCCAAGACTATTCTAGCACTGCACCGACTATCTGGAATGGCTCCTACCTTCTGCCACCTGTCTTCTTCTGTCACCTAAACCCTTACTGTTTACCCACCGATACAGTATATATCCTCCCTCCCATTGTAAACTTTTGTAAACTCTTCGGGGCAGGGTCCTCTCCTCCTTCTTTGTTATTGTTTGTATCTGTCATGTCTATCTGTTAATGTACAGCGTTACGTAATATGTTGGTGCTATATATATAAAGTGTAGTAATATTATTATTAATATTAGTAAAATTGTATTCTTTATCATTAACACTTCCCTTAACTGACAGCAACTTAATAAAAAAATTTGGATGAGTGTTGGCATACTTTTAGGCATATAGTGTATGCTTTTAAAAAGCAGAGTTACAGACCTGGAAACTACCTAGCCAAAACAGGATCTAATGGTCCAACATTGGCCCTAATTTATTAAGTTCTCCAAGGCTGGAGAGAATACACTTTCAGTAGTGAAGCTGGGTGATCCAGCAAACCTAAAAAGGATCTGGTCCAGGATTAAAAACATTTGCTAACAAATAGCTAATGACGTTTAGGAAATCCATTCCAGGTTTGCTGAGTTACCCAGCTTCACTGATGAAAGTGTAATCTCTCCAGCCTTGGAGAACGTTAATAAATCAGGGCCATTGAATCAATTAAAGTCAATTAAAGATATAGGGTCACAGTTTGGCTCAATAGGTCCTTTATCAGCTATGCAGTTTTCCTGTTCTTGTTGAACAAATAACACAAAATAATCCCTGTGGTGAAGTTGGTGTTGCTTCTTCTTCAGCGTTCACTTATTTTATTCTCATTTTATAGCTTTTAGTGATTTCTATTTTCCAAATCTTCCCCTATTTCTGGCTTTTTCATGATAATCCACCATTCACAAGTAACTGTGTGTCATTGTTCTTCATTCAGTTTAAATGAGTATCCTTCCTTTGTGTCACTTTTGATTGAATATGAAAAGAAAACTAAAAAGAAAACCCAGTAATTGTTTTAGTGTTTACTGACTTCTTAGAAAGTTCATTCTTAGAATTAGCCAAGACTTGGCACACCAGAAGCTCCAGCAGGTCTTCTGAGGTCATGTTTTTTTTCACCACCACATTCAGGCTTTGTGAAATGTTTCACCTTCATCTCGAAAGCTTGTTGGTTCAATAGATGAAAATTGAATGTGTTGCTCATCTCAACCATCTAGGCTTGCAATTAACTGCTTCAGTTTTATGGAATCAACTTAAGCAAAAATGCGCAAAATTGCAACAACGTAAACACAAACCAAGGTAGCAGAAAGTGATCCACAATTAAGGTATAATTATGATGTTTTTGGGTAAATTTATTATTACCATTTTGCACAAAATACATGTACTGTACAAAATCACCTGTACTGATAAATAGGATCAGAAAAGGATGAACATTTTAACTTGTTTTTGGCTATATGTAAGGGTGACATTATTCCCAATGGCCAGCAATGTAAGAGGAATTCTTCCCACTGATCACCACACTAACATACTGTGAGCTGTGGATATAATATTAATAGCTGGTGTTTACTAAAAACCTGAAAGTTATTTGAAGGGTTCCCCTATTTTCCAGAAACTCTGAACTAATGAGTATTATTTGAGAACAAGTCTTGTGGTATTTGATGGGGGATTGAAGTGCATCTCCTTTAAATATGTTTAACTAGGATGGGTTTGCAAATTTTTGAAATGTTTGCTAAACTCAGGGCAAACTGAATCCAATACCTTTTACTCATCTCTTCTCTTGATGGTTAGAAAAACTGCTTTTGACTATTCTGCACCCATCCATAAACATAAATGTAAATCTAACATATACATAAAACACTAAACATAAATGTATATATACACTAAACTCATAAACATTTATAAACATAAATCTAAATATCGTAATAAACATTTAATTGCTGTATGTTACTCACTGGATTGTCACCTTATCTCCTCATATGGTCATAATTGCCAGAATATTGTAATAGTTACCTGTTTGTTACCTGCATAATGCCATGATTTTAATTTGCTGCTCAAGCTTGGACACAATGGCCGGGTCTTTGTCTGTGTATTGTTTGCCTATTTATTGTTCACATAATGACACAACTATGAGTTTCAGTTATCTGACCCACAAATTGCATTTTACTGGAAGTAAATATTGGAGAGATAATGGGGTTCAAACATGGTTAACAGCCCCCCAATCTGAAAGGATGCCTTGTATGGTACATGTAGTTTTTGCTTTTTGGGTCCGCAACTTTATGGGAGGTTTAGTTTTGTATCTTTTATGCTACCGGTCGGGGGAATGAGACACAAACTCCAGTCTTAGGAGAGAAAAAAGTATAAATCTAGCCCTGGTCAGCACTGCCTAAAGGGAAGAAAAATTAGGGAAGTAAAATTCAACATCTTTAATTTTACATCACCATCCCCATGTTTCCATGTATGGCTATTAAACATTTATATTTGCCAGCCCAACACTATTAGTGCTATTGAAATTCCTCAGATATAGCCACAACTACTAGTATTTGCTTGGGGGCATCACAGGGTTTGCAAGATATTTAGGGATAATTTGTTTTTTAACAAAATTGCCCAACCAATGCCACACTTGGAAAAAAAGAGACTAATTTTGATGAAATGTCTCTGGTTTTGCATGTATTTAATTTCACCAAAATTACTCTGCTCATCCTTAATCGTATAAACATATTCAAGAGAGCCAAAATACTCACAAGTGGACAATTTACTCATTACAATTTTTGAGACCTGAATTTTCCTTCTGAAGAAAGGAAAATTTACAAAGTAAATGTGGCAACATCGTGAGGAAATACAGCAAAATATTTGTTGCTCATTTGAATAATCAAGTGGCTAGTTCTTGGTTTTATCGTAATATTATTAAACAATATTTATATGGTGCCAACATATTATGCAGCGCTGTACATTAAATTGCAAATGACAGACAGATAGAGACAATGAATGATACAGGAGGAGGAGAGCACCGTGCCCAAAAAAGCCTAAAATCTAAGGTTTATAAAAATACCTCTATGAGCAATGCATTCAATAAAACTGCAGTGACCAAGAGCTGACAATCAGGATTCATCATTCACAGGTCTGAGCGTAATAAACTGAAATTTGATTGGCTGCTTTGGCAAGGTGAATTCTTTATAAAATCAGGACATTATGTAAGATTTTGAAATGTTTCATTTTTTAATCACTCTGTTACACCATTAATCATCTGGGTGGAGACTGTAATGAATTGCAAAGCACGGGAGGAGCACTTAACATTTTCATGTTGGATGGTATCAGGTGTCTGCTGCTTTAAGTAATGAAGTGAGTGTGAGAGAGATCACCCAAACAGTGAATATTTTGCATAGTTTCAATGTCATTTTTCTTACGCTGACAATGTCCCAATCTCCATCATTACTGCTTTTTCTATCAGAGTTACAGATAACCCTCTGGCCCTTCCGCTTCCACTCCCAAACACAGTTTCATGACCCGCTCCACCTGTCTTTTCAACAGACGCCAAAAGGTAATGTAAAACTGGAAGAGATAGAAAACTGTTTTTTAATAAAGCAAACCTTTACATTTAGTTCAAAGTAACAACTAACTTTAGTCAACCTAAAGCTGAGCTCTATAGATAACATTTTTTCCTCTTTTGCCAAACATAGTTCTTTGATCATTATATTATGTTTTAAATCTATAAAGCAATCAGTAGAAATTTCAGTTTATATTGTCTGTGATGTGATAAATCCCAGCCAATACAATGGAAAGTGTTGGGACAGGGGACGACCTGAAAGAATGAGAAGACAAATCTGTCGGTGGTGACAGGGGAGTTTGCTTCTCCTTTGTCATGGACACTGCAACTGCAAGCTATCCTTTTCTGCAATGAAAGAAGCAGGATTTGATTTAAAGGTGGTGCACACTGAAGTGACTTTCTATTATTTTCCCCTACAAAAAATAAATAAATACAACTTTTTATGCGCTGCACATATGGTGATAAATTTGAACTTTCATTTAAAAAAATAGCACTATTTAGGACTATGTGAAAGGTAAGGGCCATTGAGGGCACAGGGCAGTGGGTCCACCAGACAGAAAATTAGGTAGGGTCAGGATACCTGCTGTTATTCCCTTTCATGATGGGAGAGGAATTGAGTGACCAGTGACATGTTCAGCTCTAAGCTGTAATAATGGCATCAACATGCTACAGGCAGAAGAACGCACTTCCTCAGTCTCCTTGCAAATTTGTAGCCAATCACAAAGTGAGGGGCTGCAGCAAGGGCTGCTACGTGTTAAATATTTGCAAACTAAAACAAGATTTGCACAGGCATCTGGAATTACAGGACTGTGTCATCATTGGGTTGGCATCTCAGTGTCACCCTGAAACACACCTGAAAAATTAAAGTGTCTTCTTTCTAGGGATAAAAGCTAATATGCATTGATATAGGAGTCTGAGGATGGATCCAAGGTCTGCGGCAATGAACACAGGTGTCCGACATTACCAGAAGTGTTGAATTTTACAGATGTTACTGCAATGGAATGGAAAGAAAGTTGGAAATATTGGTCACTAGAGAAATGAGAGAAATATGATGGTTCTTCTATTGGAGGGACATTTTTTTCAAAATGATGGTTACTATAAATCAAAACTTTCAGAAAAAAAACAAAAAACATCACCCATACCCATGAAAAGCCCTCGATCTCCCTACAAACTGGAGGGCTTGTCTCAGCTTACCTCTTCTTTCCGGCACTGGATGGAATGGCAAGCACCAACAAATTATTTCTTCCGGGTTCTTCTTCACGTCAGCTGAACTCGCAGTGTGTAGGCATGGGATTGGTTGACATGCATTCCTGCAAATGTTAAAAAAGGCCGATCCTACTGCACACATTACATTAGAGAAAGGCCCTTGATGATGCATGCCCAATCTTAGGTATGCGCACAAGGAGCAGCTCACAACCTCCCTGGATATGTGACGTATGTATCCCAGGAGGCAGTAGGTTTCTCCTTCAGTCTTTACTGCCGTGGCAGTGAAGCTGAAAGGGGCGGAGACTGAAAGCAACCCTTTTATATAACCGTAAATTGTGATCATAGATCTACTTTAAAGACTAATTATTATTTCCCAGGTACCATCCAGCTAAACACAGCTGCAGGTAATTAGCATTCAACCTAAAACCAAATGTTATTCTGAACTCATCAAAGATAATAGGCAGAGGGACATGCTGCTTGTTTTACAAGAATCGGGTAGAATGCTTCCTTTTCATTGGACATCCATGTTCTGAAAATGTAAATTATTACATTTTTGTTTTTTTTCTGGTTGTTTTGTTGGGGTTTTTCTGTGAATTAAATCCTTTTATGTGGGATTTTTTCCTAAGAAAAAAAGACTTTTATTATGTGTGTAATTAAAAGCATTTTTTTCCTGAAAGTAGTAAAGTATTATATCATTGGAGCTGTCATTCGCATGTTATTCACAAAGCTAACTATAATACAAAATGTCTTCAAACAAAAAAAAGTGTTAAAATGACATTTTTAACACTTTCACACATTTTTAAAAAATTTTCCGTATTACCATATGTTCCAGAAATTGATCCACCCCATGAGCAGGACCATATCAGCACATCTGGCAGCTGCTAGCTAAATTTGGACTGAGTTATCTTTTACCATTACTAACAACCAAAAAAAAAGTTTAAAATTGATCAAACTTTTGAATACTGTCCAGGAAAAAAAAGGATCACTATAGTAGGCACAGTATGTTGCCAAGAGGCTTTGATCAATAAACAATTATTGAAGAAGTCAACAAGGTCTCAGACATATTGTGTAATTAGGGCTTGGCACTATTCGGGTTTACCTGATCCCATCTGTTATATCCCCTCTTATGGTACTCCCTTTACTTTTAACAATTATTGAAGAAGTATGGTTGGCCTAGTGGTTGGAACTAGTCTGCTCATTGGCTGTAGAACATATTATGAATTATCCTTTAGCTGTGCACAAGCTTAGAGTAAGTACAGGGGATGCTAAGAAAGACAAATCTCTGTACAGCTAAAGGGAGGCTGAGGATGCTGCAAGCTGCTGGACAGATGACCTGCAGGCTGAGTGGTAAGAGGTTGCATTAGGCAAAGTGGGGCTGTAAATGCACAGCTACCTATACCCGTGCCATTCTGTCATCTCAAGCCCTGGAGAAGGTGGGGGAACTGGGATATTTGCCAGTATGACAACACTAAAACCAGCCCTGACTAAGGCGAAGGCTGCTACTCTTTCATGGGGTCTCAGGACACATCTATCAGCAGCGCAGGGTGATTGGAAATGCACATGAGAACCGAATGCTGTGTAGCCATAGACACCAAACATTTACATGTGAATTGGAGAAGTTCAGACTCACAGCAAACAGACTAAAATTCAGCTGACAGCCCAACCATGCTTTATGGCTGTATGACTGTGCAGGATTACTGCTACAAGTGATGGAAAACATCCGTAACAAATCGAGAAGTATGTCGCAGCAAACGTCATTTATCCTAGCTTGGGAAAACATTACAATTGTTTATTATTTTGTGATATACTATATCTATCTATCTATCTATCTATCTATCTATCTATCTATCTATCTGTCTATCTAATAATATGTATTATTTATCATTTCCTATCGAGCTACCATTTATGTTGCAAATATATAAAACTACATTTTACTTTAAGGCTTATGAGGTTACATAGTGGAACAGGACACAAGGACAAAGCAGCTTGACTTACTTCCTAATACAATATGAGGACACACAGCATTGTTTTTGTTTTATGGAAAAGCATTAGCAATCATTAGCTGTGCAGATTGCTAAATTTCGAGGAGCATCTGTACTAATGCCAGTTTCTCAACCAAGACGATCAGGAATGATCATAAGGTGTGCGAAAATTGCAGGTTTAAAGCAGAACTATACTTTCATTGTGAGCAGGCAGATTTAATATTGCAGAATGGACAGGTGATGTCTCTTCCCTAATAAAATAAACTTACCTGCCTTTTGCATTTTTGCCTTCAATGTACACTGAGCTTTGAATGCACAACTCAGTGTGCAATGCTTGATATCCCAGCATACCTCCAACTCCTGGAAATGATTGAATTCCTTTGCACATATGGGGGAGTTACATTATTCTAGCCTGGCCAACCAAGATGGCCAAGGATACGGAATAAGACCGGGTGAAGATGACAGCATTCACCATGCAGCAGGAAGAGATAAGTGTGATTAAAATGTGTGCAAATAAACAACCTGCCTGCTTGCAATTTTTCTAGCTAAAGAGAAACTTCTGTAGATTCTTCATTACCTCCCGAGTTTTCCTGGATTGGGTCCTGTGCCATCCTGGAATCCTCCTTTGTCCCAGCACAAGGGAATTGCCAAGTGCTGCCATCTTCATCCGTATTCATTCTTCTTCTAACAACGTCACCCAATCCTGCACTGCACAGGTGAAATATCGGGCGATGTAGTCTGTTGTAAATGGGTAAAAAGAGTGCTGAGCTCACTGTGTAATAGTGAGAGTGGCATTGTAGGGAAAAGCCCCTTCTGTGCAAATTTGGGCATGTGTAGAAGGCCAGCCAGAAGCCTTCTGACTTTGTTATTCTGTCTTTACTGCTGCGGTACCAAAAAAGAGAAAGAAGATAATTTTTACTTTACACAAAGAGGTAGTTTCCCCATTTATGTATAGTAAAAATGTTGGTGATAAGTGCGCTTTAAGTTCTGCTTAACAAATTAAGGTGACAAATTAATCTTACATTCTTACATGCTAATAGATGCAGGCAATGTAAAGAATAAAATGTAAGCTTGTTGGGCTTGTGTTTGTTACTATTGTGGGTGAATCGGCCAATCCTATATCTGAGACAGAGAGATAAGCTCATCATTCTGCTGCTTCTCTTTTACTGTTCAATTAAGAGCAGAGAATGAAAAAAGAACCATATGGGCCTGATTTATTAAAACTCCCCAAGACTGGAGAAGATAGACTATCATGGGAGATCCTTTGGAGACATTTTCTTTCTCTTCTTGTTGCATCTATTGGACATGAAGCTAAAAAATATGTCAAATGGACCTTCCTAATAGAACAAAAAAAAAACAACTTTGAATCATTCCCTAATTTTTTTTACAAATTGTTTTAAATATTTAAATATATAAATAAATCAATAATTAATGCCTTTTTTTGTTTCTGTTTTGTAAGTATATATATATAGAATGAAACAGATTCTGTATGCTGAGTAATCTGATCTATTCTGGATGTGACCGGTGCCCAGATGCGTATAAAATTGAGTCCAGATCTTTTCCATACATTGTTTCACTGTAGATTATTTAAACATATGTACTCAGAGATTTGCTGCAATTGGAGGCAAAAGCCGCGTGTGCTTCATATAATGAGGTGGGTATAAAATTACTTGCATGTTAAAAGACAACTCCGGGCAAATAGATCCACAGGCATGAAATGTATACTGTGCGTAGGAATTGTCCTACCTGCTGAAATAGTAGAGGGTGAAAGCACTATTCACTGCTGCAGCTTACATGTTTGGATAATGAATCAGCATCATGGCAGTGATGTATAAGTCTGTGATGTGCTTGCCGTGCAAGCATTTCTTTGTAGGGGAAATTTTACATTTATGACTAACTCAGCATTTATTTAAATCAGTGAAATGCATTCCTTGAACATTAAAACAAAAGCTGTGCAATGGTATAGTGCCCATTAATACCAATGAGCTGCAGGAAAGTGCATTATCCAATGTTCAGGAAAAGTGTGTTGCTGCAGTATGTTGCCATTTATAATAAATTGCATCCCAATGCACCGGGCATGCTTTGCATTGCACTGCTGAAAAAAAGATAATTGGGTAAGCCTAATAAAATGAATTGATTTCTCACTGGTGTGTTTTACTCACTGCACCAGGAAGGTGTGAATGCAGTTTGTATTGTTTGAAAAGCAACCACAGCCTGAAGGACTTTTGCTTTTATGGCAGAAACAGTACTGTTCTCTGCAGAATCCCCCCCCCCCATAGTCATACCTATAGCTATTTTCAATTAGTCCTGACTTATCAGGGGTTTGTCAGACCTCTGTAGATGGACTACTGCTTCCACACAGCAGACAACAGTCCTTCTCTGCAGCATGCTGGCAAAGGGCAGGGTATTCTGTGTAGGCTGCTAGTTGACTTTAGTTGGAGAGAGGAGTGAGCAAGTTAGTCTGGTGGATTGGCCAATATTTACAAAAACCCATGTACTCCTTATCAGACCTCTAATGAACTAGCCAACAACTGGTGAATGTATCCTTTAAAACAGAATTAAAGTTTGCGAAGGGAATTTTTTCCAAAAAAAAACAGGCGTCCCTACAGCAATAAGCATTCCTACTTGCCGAATCATTCACTTCCCATGCAGTTGCCAGGACTGAAAGAACTCCCATACGCCTGTTACATACTAATCAATCAAGAAGGAAGAGTAGAAGGTGGCAACCTGCGATGGAATGGGAACAGGTGAGTAAACCAGGGTTTAGTTCTGCTTTAAACTTCTTACCTGTTTACTTCCGCATGAGTAAGAGATCCTCTATCTGGAATTCTTGAGTTAACATTCTTAATTTTGTACCTCCAGTCAATAAAACCAATAAGAATGCACAGTGTAAAATGGGGCTTTCAGTATATTCCTGGCTTGCCACAGTTTTATACTGCAACATTATTTTTAAAAAGTCCCACCATCATTGGAAAGCCGTCCATAACCTTTAAATAAATTACTTTGTCTAGGCTGAGATGATGTCAACAGTCTGTTGCACCAAGGTAAAACATTTCCTTAGTCTCTTCTTCAGTATCTCAAGCCAGAAAGTAGATAGTGACCTTGGATGATGCCCAGACCAAGGTGGAGAAAAGCTGATGAATGCATAGTTAGGGGTGTGATCTCTATGAAAGTAATGTTAGCATTTTGGACCAGTAGACATCCAAAGATATGTTTTTTACATTGTCCAGTAAGAATTTCTTTACCTTAAAGAATAATTCAAGGCACATTTGTAAAAATCACTTCCAATTCCTTTAAGAATCAGGCTGCTTTTGCTACTTTATTATCATCCCCTATCAAAGATGAAATCTAAACCAATTTCCGAAATACTAAAGCTAATCAATATTCATAATAAAAAAACTAAAAATATTACATTAATTCTTTGTGTATTTTATTCAGATCTGTACAGTGTTTTGGAATAATTTAACTTACTCTAATACAGACCGGTCTCTGCTGCTCTCTCTCCTAGTGTAGGGTGCCATGACGTTCACCCACTAGGGAAATAAACATATCCTGGATATAACCCTATGGACATAGCTGATCCAGAGGAAGGAAAAAAACCCTTACAAAACCTGGTTTAATTTCCTCTAACAGGGGAAAAAAATACTAGCTTAGCTTATAGCTAATTTATATATTTAAAAGTTTTCTTGCACACAATTCAGTTTTAAAGTTTTGTAGCATTAACTTTCCCCATATATGGAATGGAGAGAGCTCAACCAATGAAATCCGCACCTTCATGTCATTGCACTTAGCGAAAGTGACATATCCTGTCTTTGGGATTACCACTTTTCTTTGCTCGCTGGTTACTGTGGAAACAGGCGCAGGGATTTGACATTTGGTTCGGAGGCAACATCACATCTCTCCATCTGGCTGTCAGCAATCAAATAACTGCAGAAAGGGAGGAAGAAAGGCAGAGAGATTACAAATAACAATAAAAGCAGACGTGTAATGTGAAGACGGATAATGGATAAAAAATCTGACCTACGCCGGCTCTTAGTAGAAAAACAGATTTAGAAGTCACACAGAAAGAAAATCCATCAGCCAGTCAGTAGCAACTCACAAAACACCAACAGACACAACTTGTAGAACAGAATGTTTCCTCTTGGCGTCAGGTCACGCAGGTGCTTTGGTTTCCGAAAAAGACAAATCTGAGGGGAACAGATGTTTAGATTGGGGGTTAGAGGGTGTAAATCAAATGTCTACTGATCCAGAGAGATGAATCTTTGTAATATGTAAACAGGAGATGGAAAAAGAGCTAACACTCAAATTACCTGAACTTAAAATACAGAATTACAGACAGAACTATTTTTAAAAATGTAACAGCAAGTTGTGCATGATGTCCTTATAGCAGAACTTCAGGAGAAAATATTAAGAATCAGAACATCCCCAGGTCGTGTCACTTTCACCTGCGCAACATCTCCAAAATATGCCCCTATCTGTCACTAGAGACCACCAAACTCCTTGTACATGCTCTTATCATCTCTCGTCTGTAACATCCTCCTCTCTGGTATTCCACTAACCCGACTCTCTCCTCTACAATCTAATATGAATGCTGCAGCCCGACTCATCGATCCCTTGCACCACTCCTCCTCTGCTGCCTCTTGTAGTTCCCCTCATTGGCTTCTATTTCACCTTAGAATCAAACTCAAGCTCCTGTGCTTTGCCTTCAAATCCCTACACAGTTCTTGTCCCACTTACCTTTCTGACCTGATAGAAAAATACTCCCCCAGCCGCTCTCTCCGCTCCTCCAATAACCTACTAATGACTTCTCACTCATAACCTTATCACACACATGGCTCCAAGACTTTTCTAGAGCTGCCCCAACTCTCTGGAATGGTCTTCCTCATCCTATTCGGCTTGATCCTACTTTCTGCTCATTTAAAAGAGCACTCAAAACCCATTTTTGCAAACTTGCCTACCCGTCTTCTTCTGTCTCTTAAACTCTCACTACTCACCCACCATTCCATATCCCCCCTCCTATTGTGTGTTACTCTCCCTCATCTTAAATTGTAAACTCTTCTGAGATGGGACCTCTCCTCCTCCTGTGTCATTGTTTGTATCTTTCTGTCATTGGCAACCCCTATTTGTACAGAACTGCATAATATGTTGGAGCGTTATGAATACAGTTGAATAATAATAATATTAATAATAATATAAATATCCCATTAAGTAAGCAAACCAATTTTTGCTGCTTTATTTACCTTTAACCCAGAGATTGTCCTTGCAGGAAATCATCATCATAAACTTACTTTCTTTAAAAGCTGGGTCCTAGGCAATGAGCTCATCTCTACGTCACTTTGCTCTCTCTTCTGTTCAGCATGTCAGCACATTACCCTTTCTGCTATCCTTATGTTTCTTGCCATTACTTTCTTCTGTATAGAGACTCCTAAAGGTCTGATACCAGGTTAGATTCAGATAACACTGTTTGCAATAAACGAAAAAACATAATGATCTAATAATGATTACAGAGTATTTGCAAGATGTTGTCAGTGGAAATGCTGTGTTACACATACAAATACTTACCATGCATGCACATATAGATGAAATTAGCTCACCTCCCCTGAGTGGTGCTGATATTTTCACCTAGTTCCATGCTGCAACAGAATTATATAACTCTTGCACATGCGATTGCAAGTTTAATAATTTCATGCCGAGATTGTACACCGAGTCATGCATGCACAGTGCAGTATACATTCTATATAAAATTGCAGATAGATATGTTTGTGCTATTGTATAAGACTGATTACATGTCTGTTCTCCAATAGAATGCTGCCTGTTTGTAGTTTTTTATGTTTAACTTCTTGGCAAAACTGAACTGTTCTCATTGGTGGGTGATGAGCTTCTGCCATAATCAGCAAGTATGCACAGCATACCTATGGCATATATTTACCCATCTGCAGCCACCATGGAGCAATGACAAGTCCAGGACCTGTCAATGCTGCATCCTAGGAAGATGCCATCTTTACTGCCCCCTCCATGGTGAACCTCCTTGAAAATGGCGATCCTCTTTGGCCATTGGATGGCCACTAGTGATGTAACTCCTACACATGCGCAGTAGTTACATTGTATCTGTTGGCTGACTCTGTGCATGCACCTTAAAGAGCTAAAACTAAAACCCACCAGGGGCCAGGGATTTATTGTGTTCATACTACTTTCCCGTGATTTGTTGTTTAATTTTAGTTTAGGTCCATTGTAACATGAAACAATATATCATCTATTAAGTTTGAATTTGAAATCTGTTTATTGATGACCCATGAAGTATAGGCTGTTTACATGGCAAAGAGAATTTTCCCCTTGCTAGGAGATGAAGCTCTGCCGACTTCATCCATCCAATGATATGTAAGATTTTGTTTTCCTTACCCATTATTAAGTATTGTTTGCAAAGTGGACTATCATTGCATTCTTTAAGCAAAATACTTCCTGCATTTGATAAAAGGCCTTGGAATGTGAACAACCACATTTTCTTATGTAAATCTCCTCCCGATTTGTGTATTTTGTCATCAATATAATTTGTGATATCCATGACCAGGGTAGTTCGGGTAGTCATAACTACTGCCTACTTCCAAACCTCCCCCTGCTTACCAGCCACTCCCCCCTTATAGTCCGGAGCGTCTAATGGTCCGAAAAATACGGTATGTCAACTATGTCATCTTTTTATTCATTTGTCATATACATATGATTGATCCTGTTGCTATGTATTACACACATGCACTGTATTGTTTAAAATATTCTAAACTAATCACTGAAATTGTTTTTGGCCACAAAAAACCTGCTCTTTATCTTTATCTTTCTCTTGATATTTATTGTTTAGGGATGGCCCATTTATTATTACTGCGCAAATTTCACTAGGTATACCTAACCTTTCCCTACACCCTCTGTCTAAGCTTATATGAAAGAAAGTATCCAGCAACAAAAATTCAACATGTGTATGCAAACGTAGTGGCAGGGCCGCCAGGTTGTATCCCTCTAGTAGGTATTTTACTTGGCCCGGTAGGTATATTGGAAAAAAGAATACAGGAAAATATAGGAAAAAAGAATACAGAATTTAGGAAATGGGTCACTAATAGGAAAAAAATTTTGATATTTTCTCCAAGAATAGGTGACAACTATATTACAAAATAAATAATAAAAGGAAATCCTGCAGCTGTTTTAATTGAATTTTTGCACTTTATAATATCACAAGTAATCTTAAGTGCATCCAGGTGCTGAACTGATGTTGTGAAGTTTATTGTCATCCTCCTAAACATCTCAGCATCCTCCACCATTAGGGCAGCCGGTTATTGGATGCTTGTGAAATATGGAAACCACATCAACCCATAAAGTGTTGCAGCACATTGAGTCCTGATGGTTCACATCTGCAGCTTTATAAGGCGGAGTGCAGGTGTTTGAGTGGTTTATGGTGCACCTGGAGGGCGAGAGCCTTGCATAGGCGAATAATTAAGTACTGACACTAAGTCATAGATCGGCTCCTTGTCACTGCATGGCTTGTCAGAACTTGTGCTTCGCTACAAGTGGAGGGGATATATGTACTCCCCCTCTGCTATTCAATATTTTTATCACATGCTTGGATCCTAACAGGTTATCTTTAGTAAAACATGTTCAGAGTGATGTAATGCAGATAGGATGAAGTTATATGCAAATAGGTTGGGACAAGGGTGGTGCAAATGGGGTAAGTTAAATGGCCAGGTATTCCAAAAAAACTACCATCCTCATAACAACTTTCATTCTATGGCCATTGCAGACTTTATTGAATTGAATACATAAATGAACAAGGTCAAAGGTCCATGAAGGCACCAAGTTTAAACAAGTCATATGCTTACAGTGACCACTTTGTATATTGTCAGACCCCCAGGCTTCCCTGACATTGCCTTGGGGACAATTATACAAATAAACTGCAGAAACGTTACCATTCCAAAACCCTTATTACTACAAGACCCAAGAAAGATGTTCACACATTGAATATTGTGAATACTTAAGAAGGAATAACAAAATATGCCAGAAATGCAAGAGAAGACCCTAAACAAAACCACCTATAAACACCCAATACTGCAACAGGATCATTGGATCTTTTAATTTGATTTATCAGAGCTTTGCATGCATTTGATATCTTATTTTGTTCTAATTACTATTCATGATATTCAAGTAACTTAATAAATATAAGGAGTGATGTGGGAGTGGAGGGAGTTCTCCACCTGTCCCACTTTCCAAAATGTGAGGATGTTTTTGACATTGAAGTTTGCTAAAGATTTTGGGTGCAAGTTTTCAGAATTAAAGAGCTATTTTTTTTATTTTAATTTTTTGACAGAACAATGCCAACCAAAATTGAATGCATGTTGGGCAAAATATATAGAACACCATCTAGGTTCCATTGTCCTAGACCATTCCCTGCTTGGTTAGGATGAAAACTATTTAGCACTTTTTCAAATTTTTCAAATTTTTGCATGTGTTCCTTCATATTTATGTGTTAATATATGGCGGTGTAATTTTTGTAGTGCAATTCTGGTTCCCTTGCGTTTCGTAATGCTCAGTAACATAAGTGTTCAGCCATGTAATGTTATAGATAATCAGATGAAAGCATTGCCAGGGCATTGAGGGAGTACTAGCCCTTAATTTACTCACTGCTGAAAGGTATTTGACACTTTGGTTCCAATATTAAAAATTATTTCAATTATAAAAAACATTCACTGAATGCAACAAATAATACAAATCCAGGGTTTTTCCTTCCCAACTTTGAGAGACCTCATCTCATGCATCTGATGCTAGGTATCAAAATAAATAAATGAATAAATCTATGAAAAAGATACACAGAACTTGATTAAACTTCTAAATCGTTTAAGGGTTCCTTGTGACTTAGTGCTTTAACTTGATCACCTGTTGCAGGCCATCTGATATGGAGAAATGCATCAACATTTCACTTAGGGTTTCCATTAATTAAATAATGTGTTCTATTTCCTGACAGCATAGAGGTATGCCGGATCCATTAGCAGAAATCATCTCTTAATCCACCACTATTAAGATGGATTCTGAGGCAGTGGACATTTCATAATCCTCTAGGGCCAACTGTGTTGATGTAGACTGAGTTTTAATTCTCTGAGACTTGAGCAGCTAAAGACTGAGCAATGGTCAGATTCCATACCGAGAAACTCTGCACAGTTCCAAGGAGGGGTGAGATTCATTTTAAGTCTTCCAACTTCATGGCTGGCAGACTTTTGCTAAAGTTATTTGCTTAAAAAAAGTTTTTCTTTATTTATAAGATGCATTAGGGTAGTTTAAATGATGTTATTTTCTGTATTTGTATGTTAAATTGACCTACACTTGAATTTTTTATATGCTAATTTTAACAAGTTGGCACGCAATTTATGGGGTAAAATTATTAGGAAAGCAAATTACCTAAAAAACAATGGCATTTAACTTTTTCCATTACAGTCTTTTTCAGTTCCGGTGCTATAGGAGTATGTATGTACCATTCACAGCTTGGAATGGTCATGCCCCCAATGGGAAATGGAAAGGCTCCCTGGTTGGGTTCATTACCAACAGGGCGCAATGGTTGTTAATAGACACAGCAGGGAGCATCCCCATTGACTGATGTTGGTTGGTAGGGGTTGTAACATGTGTGGTATACTGTATAATAATGATAAATGCTCTGACTGAACATTGCGCCGAAGAACACACGAGAAGGTAAGATCATTTTGAAAGGTTTCAAGATGAGGCTGGACTATATGGATTTAGGAGTTTAGTTATAATTTATTACTTAATTATCTGTCTATTTTTTTACTTCCTTTTATTCCATTTCTTCTTTTTCTTTAAAAAAATAAAAATAAAATATTGAGGCTAATAAGGTACATTTTTTTGGTACAGAAAAAGGACCAGCTTGGCTAAAAGAGGTTTCTGCCATCCTCAAGAGCTATTTAACACCCATTGCTAGTTAAATCCCCCTAATTTTGCCAAAATTGTGAAAAGTTGCCAAAGTTCTCATTTAGCTGAAAATTTGGAAAAACCGTTAATTTTTAACACCTCTAGTTTCAAGCTGGATCAGGACATAAACCATCATATGACCTAAATCATGGTAAAAATTTCCCTGTTGCTTCGTAGCAGGAAAACAAGTTGTTCTTTGAAACCAAAAAAGAAAAATGTTATGAAAAGCATAAGGAGGCCAACTCAAAATGATTAGGAATAAAATCATTTTCCTCTTCTGCTAAATAAGTTAGAGATGAGAGAAGCTGACTTCAGGTTAGGTAGACTTGGCCCGGGATCACGGCCTCGCTCCTAGCACTCTCCTGGAGAACACATCAGAAGTTTAAGCTTCTAACACACCATCTGTACTTGAATACACATAAGTCCTTTCCGCCTCTTGAAAACAGAATTGAATGATTGGGAATGACATCTAGAAGTCATTTTTGGCCCGATATCACTGGTGAATCATCACTCCGCGCGTCAGACCTAGTGCGAGGATCAAGAATTCAATTCACATGGGGAGTTTGCATTGGCTGTTTCTTTCTGTTCCTCTATTTTGGTTGTTAAAATATAAAATAAAAGTTCTGCTTCTGATGCAAGTGGAGAAAAGAGAGAAGTTTAAAGCTCAACTCCAGGCAAACAGCTAAATACACAGATAATGTACATACCTGCCGATTTCAGTATATGCTTTTCCCGGGTATTCAAAGTTTTGTCATGCAGCACAGCCCTGTATGGAAGGGTAGGAGACTCAACTCTTCACTTCTGCAGATAAGTTCCACTTACAGGTCTGGTTTCTCTTCCAGACTGTGATAGAACAGTATAAAAGCAAAGCAGCAGAAACTCTCCTGTCTCTTTTTCTCAGCATGCACCATGATAGGACATGAACTTTGAAACACTGCATTGTACTGTCTGAACTAAACTGTAAAAGCCACTATGTCTGAAATTAGGCTTTACCAAAAAATAAATACACTAAATACATAAATGATATTTAAAACTAATAAGGGAGTTTGGGTCGTAACAGGTCAGGACAATGTTCTTTAAAGTTTGTTGAACCCATTGTTTAATATGAAATCAATTAAAGTCCATTGTAGATGAATTCTGCATTTACATTTGTTCCATTTTCTGGGCTAATAGGCAACTTTTTGTCAAATAAAAGTCATACATCATTATTATTAATGCAAAAAAAGTCAGAAATACATTTCTGGCTTACACGGTAACATGGATAATACATGAAGCTTTTAATACCATGATTTGGGAAAGCCTTCAAGCCTTCTATTTAATCATGAAGCCCGGGTGGCCAGAAGGAGCAAGAATGCACGCTTCTTCTTACCCAGCCTGGCCTTGTGCCTTCCCTAAACATTTGAGGGTACCATCCCTATTTAATGTACAGCGCTGCGTAATATGTTGGCGCTATATAAATCCTGTTTAATAATAATAATAATAGTTGAGGGACAGGATCTCTTCACCACATCCTATTTAAATGAATAAGGTGGTTTGTTGAGGATTACATTTTTATTAAAAAAGAATGAGTTCAGGAGTATTCGAGGGAAATAAACTACTTTGCTTAACCTATCCAAAATCAAACGGAACTGTTAGCTAATGTTGGGTTTATGGCCATTTTTTTTGGACAGAACCTTGCAAATTGTGCTCAGTAGTGTTTTTCTTTAATGCATTGGTTGTATACAGCAAACTAGCCCTTTTCCACTGTATTAGGACAACACAAGCAGCTGCCACATTGGAAATTGTATTCCCTCTTTGTGCAGGTGCAAAGAGCCATAGACCTTGGTCAATCAAGAAGGTCGAAAAGCAACTCTTCCAGGTGTAAATTCTGCAAAAGGTCTATGCACACGTATTTGTACATTTCATTTTTCATTTCAACTTCAACTAAGCTATAACATTTCTTAAAATATTTGCTTCAAGTGGAAAAAAAAAGCTTTCTGAAACTTTCCTGTATGTCATATTCCGATGGCCTCCATTAGGGTAGGTCTGTGATGTCTAAGCAGATAAGGATCTTAGCACCCTCCTCTCTCAACCATTACTCACTCACTCTTCACATTCCATGCCCTATGTAATGGATCCCTTTGCTGGCAATCTCCAAAGGATTGCTAGAGATTACATGGGTGTGTAGTTAAACATGAGCCTTTCCCGTTTCCCTAAAGGGTAACTTTTCTTGAAAGCCGTTCAGGAACTTTAGTGAGACTTCTTTTCATTTCTTTTTTATACCAGTCTGTCCTTACACTACTGGCCAGTAAAAAAAACAAAACAAAAAGTTTCACACTTGGAAAGCCTTCCGCAAACATCTTTTAAGGAACATTGACCTATTGCACAGGAGAGGAATTTGCGCTCGCTCTCCAGAATATATTTTTTTCTAGCAGTCCATCTTGCAGTGAATTGGAATAGACATGAGGTGTGATTTGGCCTGGCTTGACACATCTATGACTTCTTCTGGCTCCACACGTTCATTGTGCTATTTGTACTTAGAGGCTGATAAAAACTTCAATACTGTACCTGAAAAATGGGCTTGGAGCCAACATTTGCTCTTTTCACATATTGCTCAAAGGAAAGGGCAGACAGAGACTAAATTTTACTAAAATTAGTTTTAATGGATTTATTATCTGTGCCCAGAGTACAGAGCTTATCATAGCAATAGTTTGCAAATGCTGCGTTTGAAAGCTGAAATATATATCCAGTGAGTAAATATCTTGACTTCATAACAGAAATGTGAGCCTGGGTATTAGTTAGGGTACGTGACAGGGTTTACAATAATGAATATCTTTTATTTGTTTCTTTTTGATTTGTTTAATAGACTAAAAATTAAGTTAAAGCATTATCTATAATACACAGGAAAAATAGCACACCTTACCCCAGATTATACAGTAAAAAGGTAAATAAGGTGTTCCGTATAATATACTTTATTTTCTAGGTTGACAACAGTATGCCTCCATAGGTACAGTGCAACAAATAAACGTGGTCACCCTAGGACAGAAAGTGTTCTTAAAAAGCAGGCTAAACCATTACATGTGTGATTGGGGAACTGGGTTTAGATACTTTTAATTCCTCATGCCCTTAGCTGCCTATGTTTAATATTTACCTTTCCTATCCAGTAGTTATAGGGTGACCTATGGGTGTCTAATCATTGGCAGACCATGTGGGTACAAGAAAAGAGTATTTGGCCCTCTGCTAGCTTCATTTAAATGGATTTTATGCTTACAAAAGTGCTACCTGACTACACTTCTTTAAAGGAGGATAGGCAAGGTAAGTATTGGTGGTTGAAGGGGTGGGGTAACAAAAGTCTAACTGCAGTTAAATTGGAAAATCTTTGTTATAGTGGGACTACCCCCTTACTCAATCCTTTGTGTGACTGGTCCCCCAAAAGCCTCCAAAATGCTCTTTGTGATTGTCATAGGCTTGACATCTTTCCCTACAATGCTTGACTAATAGTTGCCAAGGGGCCATTCCAACAAGAAAAGCTAGCAATGGTCACTAGAAAAGGTAGTTAATCAGGTAATTAGGCAGAAAGGGGTAAACCTTACTGGATTTATTGAACAGCTGGTGGAATTTACTCCCGTATATAACAACCCCCTTTTTTATTGACCACGGCTGGTGGAGTCACATCTTCTGATGTGTAGGGCTACATGCTATTAAATGCTCCAGAAGGTGATATGTGTTTTTATCCTTATAGAATTAGTTTCATAACCTACACGGCACAGATTAGCACCCTAATGCGCTTCTCCTAGTCCAGCAGTTGCCAGCAGTTCAAGGCTATTGCATATGTCTCTGAGAAATTCGGCAATTGCTTTAATTCATATCTCTTACACAGGTGACTCAACATCATTACAATATGAACTATATTAAACTTACCTCAAAGCTACCACAGCTATTTATGAGTATAGGAAAGCTGAAGTGGCTTTCTAAAATCAACATTGTTTTGCAAATTTATTAAATCTACACTAGTAATGAAAAAATTGCAACTTTTTGTTCTGCATTTCTTTAAAATTAGCATTTTTAGAAAGTTTTCACAAAAAAACTGCAGCAAAAAAATCTGGAGAACACATGATTACTGTAATACAAGGTCACTTAAACATTGGGGTTATTGGAGCACAAAGAGTCTCTGGATTACATAATTCACCAGAGCACAAAGCATCACTGAAACGAAGGGTCACTGGACCTCAAGGTTTTGGAGCACAAATGGCAATTGGAGCACACATGTCACTAGAGAAGGGAATTCTCTACAAGGCCACTTGAGGACAGGATTCACTGCGGTACAAGGCCACTGGAGCATGGGACAATGGTGCACAGGACCACAGGAGCACAGAGGGTCATTGGTGCAAACATGTCACTAGAGTAGGAAATTACTGGGTTACAAGGTCACTTAAGCACAGGGGTCACTTGGGCACAAGGCCTCTGGAGCATGAGTCAATGGTGAATGGTGAACAGGACCACTAATGCACACATGGTGATTGGAGTACAAATGGTTACTGAAGAACAGAAGGTCATTGGAGCACACAGCTTTACAACCTGTTAGGTGTTCTGTTATTGTAGTGACACATGGGGAGACCCTGTTGGATGAAAAACATTGGAAATAGGCAGTAGGCAGTCTCCGGTGCATTTATGCTGTTCCAACTCTGTTCCAACAAAGAAAAAGCAGAAAAGAACATCCTTACTCTATATTTACAACATCATAACATTATATATGGTGACACAATACAATTTATTTGATTCTGCTAATGTCTACTTTTGGATTCCAAATAATATTATTAGCCCTAACCTTACCACAAGACTAAATACGTATTTATTAAATATGAATTGAATTGGTTTGCTTTAACTATTTTACATTTGCACTAATTGAAACCTGATGTGGAAGTCATATACAATATATGTGGTGACACAATCACATTTGTTGGAGAGCATTTTCATCTCTGTAGGAATATCAATCACATCAAGATCAATTTTCCTGCAGGGGTGTCCATGTGTATGTAGATCAGGCCATGTAATTTTTGTTTATCTTGGATCACACAGTTATATTTGGATACAAAATCATCAGGATAACCCCAGTTCCATTCCCAACACTATATATCTTTATTCTATTGAGATTCCTTTAAAGAAATATTTATTATTACATATGCAAGTTTTATAGGACAATAGAGTAGGCTATGCTACAACACGCACATAGCTATACACATTTTTGTAAAATATTATTTATTTGTAAAGTGACATGTCAGATTTATGTTTTTAGTTATTAATGAGGTTGAAATTTAGATTTGGGTTAAACATTTAACATTTGGTTCAATTAGCGCTGTTTAAGCTACAAATTAATTTACCTCTTTTTGTACACAGAACTTAATAACTTCATTTTCAACAAAAATGCAGCAGCAAAAAGTATTTTAATTGGTTGGTCAATATGAGGTGGGACCATCCTTGATACCACCAGTGAGTTAAAATGCTCACCACAATATAAGTGTATTGTTTGACCCAAAGTATCAGGGGTGGGCCCAAATTCTGGAAATCACAAACTAAACCAAATGTTTACCACTGTTTTCATTGACATTAATCTTACAGCCCATTGTATACAAATATTAGTAATGACAATGATACAAAGTACACACCTGGTGCTGACTGCCTGTTGGGGTACATTAGAGCTGCCAAATATTGCTTGCCTTTATATTTTGGTTGAGCTTCACCCGAAGCTCAACATTAGCGGCCTCTCAAGAGGTCTCTCTGACATAGCGTGGAGGTGTTGAGACTGAGGGATCAAGGAATGGCGTGAACTGCGATTAAAGGTTGAAGAAGTAGTTGAAGCCACTATATCTAATATTTAGAGTATAATTGGGCTCCGCTGTTGCTCTGATCTTTCTGCTTCTTTTTGGTCTGTCATACATACCACTCAGTAAAACAATTGCCACATTTTACAAGACCCAAGATCAAAGAACTGCTGTATAGGTGTTGCCTTGTTTCTTGATGAAGCAAACCAAGCTCCATGAAACGTGTAGAACACATGATTAACTTCAATAAAGAGATCTTCTATAAGATTCAGTTGATATGTCTAATGAATGTACATTTTGTTTAATTGTTATTCTAACCATGATAAATAAACTTGCTTTTATTAATGCTTGTTTTAAAAGTAACTAATGGAGAATATTTGTAGAAACATGCCTAAAAAGTCTCAACAAATTTTGTGCTCACTTTTCTCTCTTTCTACATAGATAATTAGGGGATGTAGCATATGCGTTACATTTAGGAAGGGGGACTGCAGAATTTATTCAATAAAGGGAGGAACACTGATGCCCAGCTGGGGGTCAGGATTACCAATCGTGCATATTGGGAGATGAACTGTGCTCAATGGGGCATGGGAATAAACAATAGTGTCCAACAGGAGGTGCTAGGAACAAAAGTGCTCAGATCAGAGTGTTAAAAGTCAATTAAGCCAGGGGGGAGAATATTTGTGCCCAGTAGGGGGTACAGGAGAACAATGATGCCCAGTTTAGGCCGTGGAAAAACAATGGTGCCCAGTTAGAGGAGTGTCATTTGTTGTCAGTGGGAAAAACCTACCTTGTTGTAGTTTAATATGCTGCTAGACCCCCTTTTTTTTAACTAAGCAAAATCAGTTGGAAGGACAATAATATGTTCCAAACTCAAGACACCTGCGTGGAATCAGAGGTAGTTGGTCTATGCAATTCGGGTTATATACATATTTATGGTGTGCATTGTCATACCCCAAGCATAAAATCCTGTCCCCTGACAACATGCAAAAGGCAAAGGCCCCACTCTGCAGTTAAGTCTACCTGTGAAGGTTGAAAACAAGACATGCCCACTTAGCCATAGATTACTCACCAGTTGGACATTTTCCATTCCCACTCAAGTTTTTCCTAAACCTATAATGATCAAATCTATCATTCTATGAAACGACAAAAACACCAGAAACAGAAGAAAATCAGCACATAATATAAAAAATTAAACCATGGAATATTTCCAGCATAAGTAATAGAGTACACATTTAAAAACTGGATCTAATTGATATCTTTGAGCAGCAAAGGAATAAAAAAAATGTTTTTGGTCTTCTTCAGCAAGGTCATGTGTACAGGAACTGCCAGATTCACATCTTAAAAAAGTAATGTAACTATCCAAAAGTTTTTGTTCTACTTTTTTATCTGTTTTTACAATCCCATATTTTTTATGTTACTTAAAAGTAGAGTACTTCATTGTTGGACACAGTGTTTTACAAATTTGGCTTGTTTTAATCCAATTATATCACATGGAATCAGTGACCTTTAAAAAAGACACGTGAAGATTTCAGAACAATAGGCATTTTAGCCAAATATGACATCACCCTCAAGGAAAGCCTTTGTGAGTTGTTACTTTTTAACAATCCCAATATAGGTTTTCATCATTACTCAGCTGTAATTATATCCCCCATGTACATGTCAATGTCTTTGTAATTACATTTGTAACCGTTGACTTTGCAGTCAGAGATTCGGGATGTCTGTGGAGGACACAGATGTTAGCTTAGCAGTGTACGGTCCTGAAGACCTTCTCGTAGTCAGATTTTAGAATTCTCTTAGTAATGTTCAGCTTCTATACTTTTAAACCATTAAAGGGTTATCTTATACCAGCCTTCTTGATGTTTTTAACAAGGGGAAATCTTGAAATACCTTAAAGGTCTTTAGGGAACCCCTGTTATAATTACTATATTCACAGCTCACAGTTCAGATGTCACCCTTACAAATAGCCAGATCATTGGTGTCACTGAAACTGATCAAATGGTAATGAATAGCTCATTGCTCAAGGAACCACTGGAAACCTCTAGAGAAGCCATTTTTGAGAAACACTGCATTAGAGAATTAAATAAGTTATATACTCTGTGGCTTTATTAATCCTTACACTATACAGCCAAGCTTGTAGACACCTGACCATCACATTCAAAATTGTGTGCTTCCAACTTGGTGGTAATAGTTTGGGAATGTTTTGTTTATGTTCCTTGGTTCCTTGGTGTCCTTGTGCACAAAGCCAGTTCCAATAAGACTTGCTTTTGATGAGTTTCTTTTGGAGATATTGGAGAACCCTTCTCTGACCCTGACCTTAGTTTTTTGAGATTTTCATACCTTTGGTTTGAACCGAAAACCAAAAAGCCAAGTCTTCATGTCCAACTTCAGAAGCTATCCATACAATGGCTAAATGAGCACAATATACAAAATACATAGAGGTTCTCCAAAACCCTAGGGAAAATCTTCCCTGCGTAGTATAGACTGTTATAGCCATAAAGTGGGGACCAAATTACTGTTCATGGTTTTGAAATAAAAAGTCCACTAAATTCGTGTTGGTATCCATAAAGTGTTCCTATCCAGTTCTTTAAAAGCAATGCATAGGGTCTGCAACAGTACTCAGATACAGTACAGATTTTATTAATGCTCAACTGATATTAAAGAAAGGAATGAGAAATATGTGACTCACTGGCTCTTAAAGTTTGCTGTCCCAGGCAACCAGCACTGTCAAACAGGAAAGGCATATCATGAAAGTATTGTTTCTTCACTTCCATTAAACGAATAGCGCAGAAAATACAGTATATGTAGGTGATAAAAAAGATTTGTGTTGCTAAGATATTGTCTTAAATGAGCCATTTAAGGCCAAGTATATCCTTAAATGGTCCAGTAAACCAAACTACTTTGGCCAACGGAGCTCTTTTTTGATTTTACCATAGGATGCTATTAAGCAGCACTGTTCATCATTAAGAGATCCATGAAAGCTGCATTTCCAAAAGTGCATGCCAATGTGCCACTATTTTGGGTGGTCAACAAGTAAAAGCTTTTCGAGATCTCATTATTTGAAAGGTCTATGAGCACCATTTCTTTCAATTATCCATGATATTCAAGCTATGCCACAAATGTAGACAGAGATTTGCACATTTTATTCACTGTTTTTTCATTTCAGAATTATGGCAAGTGGTCATAAATGTGGTGAGCAAGACAGTGCCAGGGGGTTGAATTGGCCCCTTCTTATGTACACTAGATATGTCCTATAATGAGTTCCTTAACAAAAATCCACTTCTTGATACAAGCCGTAAGAAAAGCACCATACACACTAATTTAAGCAGATTTTCAAAAGGACTTTGCACACTGAACACCTGTACAGTAAAAAACTTGACATGTCCCCCCTCCTTCCTCTCAAAACCTTTCTTATCGCAAATTGCTCTTTGTAACAACCCATCTCCCTTTACAGTCTAAGCCACCATTCCTCCAGCTGGCCTTCATGATATGGGACTGATCCTATCCATTTCTCATAAAAATGCCCCTGTTGACGAGCACAAAGACTTTAATTCTTTGGCATCTTCTAGAGCGGTGGAGGGGTTAAGAGATTGACTGGCCATTTCTGTAGAAGATTTTATCACGACTGCTTCCACCTGGCCCAGGCAGAAAGTAGAATTTTAAGGCAGGTCACATGGAATAAAAGGCCTTCTGTTGGCAACAACCCCCCAACCAGGGCAGCATCTGAAAATAAAAACAGTTCAGTAATTATTCTGTTAACATGATCCCCCTTAATGTGTATTAATGCTCAGCTTACATGGCTGGGACTGAGAATTGCTGTAAGACTATGCCAGGCACTGTGGAAATTGACATTATACTGCTGTGTAATTTATTTGCAGCTGTGAGCTTTCTTGCAGATGTATCCAATGCTAGTCCTACGCCTTCATCTACAGACAGCAAGTGCTTCGCTGCTTGGCTGCCAGATGGGGCTCATAAAACAAGCGCACTTTGCTGCTAACCTTTTGCTTTGCTTATGGTATACAGTTAGAACCAATATAGGAACAATAGAATATATTATAAAGAATTCATTGAAACTGATCTGAACCCATTTTTTATGTTACCATTTCTATTCATCTCCTTAGTTTGCTTTGAACCAAAATAACCTAAACATCATGTTCTGTTGACATGGAAAGGTAATGGTCACCTGATCTTGGGATGTTTTGGGGGAAATGTGCACTGGTATGGCTAGTGTTTCCTCAGGGTTTTTGCATGTGCCCTCTGACTTCTCCATAACATAAACATGAACAATAGGGTGGCCAAATCATTAGTTGTATTTATGCACAAAACAGAACTGAATGATATCTTTTGAAAGTCATACCATGTCTGTGTATTTTCTAAAGGTCCTCATTAGTGAGACACAACCCTGCAGTTTTTTACCTCTATTTTCAACTGCTGCCTTTTCAATGCCATGGAATTTACTAATTCATTGAGTCTCTCTAACTCTAGTGTAACTCCCTCCTAGTGCCATGTCTAGCTTTTTTCTAGGACTGCATCTTTTTTGTAGAATGAACTATTCAGCGATCCTCTGCCCAAATCCAGGCAAAACTTTTTGTTAAGTTGAGAAAATAGTTCTCTAAAATAGAACCCCTCAGAGAGATGCTTGCATCTTCCCCCAGTTTCCCTTTAGCCGTGAATGTTCTATTTCAGCATCTCCTGCATTGAGTGTGTAGCTGAAGGAGATTATATAGAAGCAAAGTATGTGCTACAGCCAATGAGTGCATTAGTTCCTGGCTACGACCTTGCTCTGCCATTGGCTACAGGTCCTTTATAGCTTCTCAGCTACCAGGCACCAGTTCCATGTTTTAGCATTTAGCTTGACTAACCTGATATTGGTATGATTATCTATTTGATCACCTGTTGCAGATTGTTGCCTATTTTCTGCATATGTGATTGTTTACTGCTTGGACAGCCCTTTGCTTGTGACCCCAACTCTGCTTGTTTTAACTCTTGGATTCCTTGTTGGATGGACTGATATTCTCTATATGACCCTTTGCTTTGTTTCTGGTCTTGCCTCTGCTTAACTCCCCTGTATCGAGTATTTGTGGATCACCTCATACCTCAGCCTGGTTTGTGTGACCTCCTATTTTGTCCCCTATCCTGCTTTGTGGGCTGCTGGTCCTCTGTTTGTCCTCTCCAGATGCCATCCTTTACAGACTGAAGTCCTGGAGGGAACTGTGTGCTAGGGCGGGCCAACTAGGTTTTCCAAGGCTAAGCAGGGGCTTACTATAGATTAAAAGTACAGAGTTAGATTGGGGGATTGGTGCCTGGTGAGCACAGGTTCTGGACCAGTGCCTTACACTGTGATCAGTTTTTTGGCCAATTGTATTTCCCTTGGTTTTTATGTCTAAACATTTGTGGGGCACTAGGGATTTTGAGACTCACATGATCCCCCTTCATCATTTTCTTGTTTGACTTCTGTACTGTTTGAGAGCAGTTATGCCTACAGCAAAAATCAAATTCTGCCTGTGAAAGCCCATTTTCCAACAATAGTTTAGTAATGCAAATTGACAAAAGGGTGACACAAGACTGCACATCATAATTCAATGATGTCCAGTTTCATTGAAACCACTTCTAGGGAACCCAGGGATCAGTTCCTTGGGGGCACATTATCAAGCTTACAGGAGAATCTTCGCATCATACCTTACAAGTTATGTGGACCCACTACAAAAGAAAGAAGAAGAGTAACAGGACCTGTGACTTTACATAGTTAGACCAAAGACACCTAAAAATAGAATTTGTATAAAACAATTTTAGAAAAGGGAAGGGTTCTCAGGAGAAACAGGGGGGCAGCCTTGATTTGGGCTTTAGAGAGGCCTACCAAGTATCCTAAATACCCAGTTATTAATAAATGAGTTCCATCCCAACTTTTTCTGCCTATTTTGTATCATTTTTCCTGTCTGTGCTATGCATTGTATGAATTAACAGCTTTTTTTTAATATACCCATTTTAATAGACTAAAAGCTTTTGGATAGTCAAGCCACCATATCTTCAGTGGAGACCATGTTTCTTTGCTTCTTGCAAAATTTTTCAATGCATAAGTTTAATTCAATGTCAAACAAAATGTATTGCTTAAATAAGACTCAGACCCACAGCTGAGCAGTGTATCTTCATGTTGGAAAAAAATCCCACAAGGTCCTGTAAGTCATGTGGTGCGCTGTGTGGTCTCATCCAACTGAACTGGATCATTCTAAAGTGCCTTATGAAAATGCATGGCAACTTGTATTACCACAACACCCATCCCTATATACATACCCGTGTGATTGGGCCCTTGGTTTATCATTGCCTATTTATCTTGTGATTTCTCCAGACTGTAAAGCACTGCGGAATGTTGGCGTTGTGAAAATAAAGCATAATAATAAGTGTAACTCTGTATTGTGGGCCAATATAAGCCCCTGGCTTCCAACGTTCCATCCTAAATATGGACTGGATGCCTTCACCGCAATTAATGGTATCCATGGTTATAATTACAACAGAATAGTATAGGAATGTCTTAAGTCAGACAAAGTCATTGAATGCCATTTACGGACTCAAGAAAGAATTTTTCTCCCCCTGAGAGGCAAATTGGCAACAGTTAGCTAAGAAAGGGGTGAGGAGTTTGCATTTATGTGGACCAATGCCACTGAAGCTTGCAAAAGGTTGAACTTAGCGGACATTTGCCTTACTTAAGGTGAAAGTGAAGTGTCCAGTGAATGAGCTTTTACAGAAATCTGAATCATGCAGGGTTACTTATGGAAGTTTAGAGTTTCTTAGAAAAGTCTCCCTCTTTTGCTTCAGAGTTGAACATCTTAAACCGCCTGACCTGAGATACAAAGATAGCATGTTAGGCAATAGACAGGGATGCAGTTGTAAGACTTCAAGTAACCTTTCACCTCTGACTCTCATGATAAAGCTTTAAATTCTTCTTCATGTCTGCCTATCTAACTAAAAAACTGATGCCCATTAAATTCAACCTCTCAATAACTCTAGAACTTCAATTGTACTTTAATTTTGTTTGCAAATTGTGCAATAATTGACTTAGCAAGCTTGATGGTGTTTACTGATTTTCTTAATTAACATGAACCTGTAATGGCTCCATCAGGAATAAATGGGTACCAAGAGGTTGAATCTTCATTCATCCTTCAAAGCTTAGAAACCTATGCTGCTCAGTACACCAGGACCATTTTATTATATTAGGACCTGTGATTCTACAGGTGAAACATTTCAAGTTTGAAGGCTCCTGAATGTTTACAGCTGTAGTTCTTATATTCCAAACCTTCCATCTTGGCCTCTTCCCATCCAGCCCCCATCTTAAAAACACACCAGGTCATCCTATGTTTGTGGAGAGGCTAAGGTCACAGCTTTATAGAGAGGCACGTAGCCGTAAGAATTAGGCACAGTGCCTACATGACCGGGTGCTGGGGCCTAGCCCAGAGCTTTTAAGGGGTTAAGAAAAAAATAGTGTTGCCAGAGGGGGCTGGGCTAGTGTACAACGTGGGAGAGGAGGAGATTAGGAATGGGAGACGTTAAAAGGGGCTGGACGATAGTGAGAGGCCCTCTTTTGGACAGAAAAAGTTTCCTGCCCACCCTCCCTCTTATGTTTAGGTAGAGTTGAGAGGTGGGTTCGTTTTAGAGGTTGGGGTCTTGGAAGGCAGGGATTCAGTGTATTGAAAAGGGGTGGATTTTGGCAGGGGGATCCCCTTTGGTGGGGTCTCCCCTTTATGGTGAACGGATGATTATGGCTCCTGAAGGCAGTGCTGGGCAGCTAGGGGCCAAGGTGGAGATGTTGGAAGGGTTCAATTCTTGTTGGCTGGGATTTTGCCTTCTGAGACCTGCAGCTTGGTTGTTTGGGTGTATAATTGGGAGTTTGATAACATTATGGATACTGTTGTAATGGTTATGTATTATTAAAAGGGGAATTAAGTTGTTTGTTCATTAAGCTATATTCAATGTAATATGTTAACATTATATAATCCCGTTTAATAATAATTATATTAATAATGGAGTGTTATGTTAATCTATGTTAATGTATGCTTATCAAAGTGTAAAATGTAATTTATTTTGGTATTTATTTATTTGGATATTTGTTTGTTAATTATTTGGAAAGTTAAACTTTATTTATTGGTGTTTTAAATAAACGGGTGCTTGCCAGCCAATTTAAATCCAAGATTTTGTGTTGGGGTATTTAATTGGTGGGAGTGGCTGGTATGCAGGGGGAGTTTGGTAGTAGAAGGTAGTTATGACAATGGTGTTTATAAGGGATGGGCTAGAAGGTCCGAGCTACCCGCGTCATGATTCAAATCAACATATTATCTAACCAATTTTTTTTCCAAACAAATAGCCATACCGTTGTGCTTGGTACAGAAATGCCATGAGCACCCAAATTATAACTTTTTTAAACATGTGAAGACCTGTCCAGCTAGGCCTTCAACCAGTCCACATTCCCATCAGGCTTAAGGCCTAACCGATGTCAGCTGGATGGCTATACATTCAAAAAAGCTGTGACAACCTGTAAACGAAAAGAAAAATGGGGAGAGGGTGAAAGACCAAAAATGGGGAGAGGGTGGGAAGTCACTTCAAGTTGAATTAGTTGTGCCCTATTAATTCAAGTCCAGAATGTTGGGAATAAGAAGGTCACAAGGTCTTCCAGCTCTGGTCAATTGACCTGAAAAGCCCAGCACCTCCACTTTGTGCCTTCTGTTGTCCCAAGAGCTTTCATTTGCTGTGGCTAATCTAATGCCCTTATGCCCTGCCCCCCATGACCCCTAGGCATGGGTTCCAGAAGCACAGCTCAAGACCTTCTATTTCCAAATGATGACGACCAGTATTTCTTTACATTTGCTGCCACTCAAACTCAGCCTCCATAATGTCTTAGCTTTAAAAAGAAATATCCAAAAACATTAAAATTAAATATATCTAAATGGCTTAAAAACACCACTCCATATAATGCATAAATTAAGAATAGTATATATATGTACCGTATATGTATGTGAGTTTGTAATATATATATAGTATATATTGACACATAGACACCTTTTTCATGCCAATGTTACTAGTATCCAGCATTATTTTAACATCCCCTCGGGAATGACAAACTATTATTCAAGGCTGACAGTTTTACATTTCATAGTTAAAACGTGATTTGAGATGCGTGCCCAGTACCGAGAGGCACGCTGTCATAAAAATAAAATATTTTGGTCCGTTGCTATGGGCAATTGGTAATCTGGGCATGTGAATTTCACACAGAGAGCATCTCAGCCTGGAGAAGGCAGCCGGAGAGCATTAAAAGGTTATTAATAGCCAAGGAAAAACCTTGTGATGTTTCTGTACGAATACCAAGATATCCATTTTTCTCTTTTGGAGGAACCTAGACTGTTATGCATGAACCTAGGCTTCTGAAAACGTAACCAATATACAAAATTAAATTCATCGACTTTAATTGAGGTCCAAACTAAAATCCTTCTCAAGCTTGCTATATCACATTTACCTTTTGATCTGTAGACAAAAGCATATGTTTTATTTTCAACCATGGCAACAGTGTTCATACAGAAGCCAGATTTCCATAATTCTTGCTTCTTTAATTGGCTCATTGCCCCTCCCAAACTTCTGCATAGGGCTCAAGGTTAGAAGAAAGATAGGATGACGTGAATGAAATTGATCCAATGTGGACACAGACGTAAACATTAGGAACCAGGGAAGAGTTTGAATTGACAGTAATTTTATTGCTACATGTCTTTCCATGACGTCCACACACTATTTCTTTCTTTGGACATTCAAGTATTTTAACAAGTAGAAAACAAGCTTTATGACAAGACCCCACTGACCTCTGTAGCTGTGGACACCATGGAGTATTTCATTTTCAAATTTTACAGATGATGCAGCAAAGTTGTATTTTAGGTTTGGACCAGAACTGGGCTTTGTATGTCCATCCATAAATTGTTAGTTGCAGTGAAACACAATATTGGCCCAACCATATATCAAACCCAATTTTTTGAGGTTGTGTCAAATAGATATCAAATATTTCAATCCATAAAATTGTATAAGCCCATAAAATACATAAAAACAACAAATCTTAAAATTGCCCATAGATAGTTTTTGATAATTTGATTATTTGATTATTTTAACATTTTGTAATTTGTTTTTAATTTTAATTTTTTGGTAACTCTTTTAAAAACTTAAAAACTTACCTTTACATTCAAAGGGCTCTCAATTCCTCTGCAATCTGATTCCAATTGGTCCTATACCATCCTGGATTTGTTCTTCTTTCCACATAGAGGAAGCAGGGGACACTGCCACCTTCGTATGACAGCATTTGGGTTCTTCTTATATCATCTGATTTTGCACTGTGCATGTGCAGATTAGTGATGTTTCCTCCTGAGGTCGACACTTTTTTAACATTCTGGGATAGCTTCTACAATAGCCTGATTTTGGGAATGTGCCGAAGTGGCTTACCCATAATGTTTAAAAGGGCCGCCCAAAGCCTTCTGGAGGTTCTGGTTTCTCATTCAGTCTTTACTGCCATGGCGGTATAAATGGAAGGGTAGGGTCTTCCCTAAAAAATTAAAAATTACCATTGTTCATTATATAAATGGTATAGCCACCATTTAATATAATGTTAAAATGTGCTAATTAGTCCGCTTTACCATTATTGCTATCACAAAGTTGATGAAAAACTGCTGATGTGATTGTATAGTGCAGATTATAGACCTCTAATGTCATATCTACCTTCTGTTCAAGCTGATCGAGCACAGGGGGAAGAGGTTTGACAGCTCTATACCATAGGTGAGTGATACCTAATTCATATTACCCAGGGGAGATCAGATTTTCACTGATCTTTCACTATTCTGCATCCTGACACCCATCATGATAGTCCCTAGCTTCCAGGATAGATAGGGAGGACTGAAACACATGAAGTTAGGCAGTGTGGGCTATATCTTCCTGTGTATGTAGATGTCAGGCAAGATCTACCTGGATCAATTCTACAAGAAAGCTAGCAGAATATACATAAACATATCAGCATTTACAGCTGTAATAAAATAAAAATGACCCTGTGGCCAGCAAGTTGGAGTAGCAGGGTGCTGTAAAATTTAAGGATAATTTGCACCACAGTGAATGCAGCTACAGGAGGTTGGTAAGGTCTTGTTTTAAAGCTAATGTGCTGCTTCATAGGAATACATACTGTACATTCTTGAATGGTTCTAGTTTTAGTTGCACATTATCCTTCTAAGGGTTTCTATACACATTACAAGCTGCCTGAACTATCTTTGGGCAATCAATTTTACTTAGCAAAACTATGTATGCCATATGTTGGTAGATCTGAAAGGGATTATGCTTGAATCAAAACTAAACTCTCCCAGTGTAAATTGTACAGCATGTGCTTCCAAAACAAGCAAGGGGAACAGAGAGTTTGACCCAGCTTACATGCAGCATCAGGTAAAGCACAAAGTTCTACAGCTACCTAATGTGATGCGCACCTGTGCACAGGTCTGCCCAGCTTCTCTGCAAGACCACACAATGCAATGGTATTCTAAATAATAAGTGAGTAGTCTGGGGGGAGGAGAAAGTTCTCCATACCATACTGAAGCACCCACAAGTCTGCATTGTAGTTGTATACAGGAGCAAGCAGCTAGGTGACTACTCTGAGCTATATGGAGGCATAATGAGAAAATGTAGTGACCAAGGACCAGCAGTTGGGGAATACTTGTTAAAATGTTTTTTACTTAATGAGACCTGATGCAAATGGTTCCAAAGTATGTTCTGTTGTAAACAACAGTATGTGTTTTATGAAGTTAAAAAAATTAAATTTTCCTGTTAACTGAAACATTGGAAAACTTTCATAGCATGGTTATGCATAAAATGGTTGCCTTATGGAAAGAAAACAGACAGGTCCTCTTCATAAGTTGGCAGAACCAAACTGCTGACACATTTTGGCTGTGATCCCATTTTCTACCCACATTCAACCTTCGGCTCGCATTTTGTTTTTCTGCGTTACCGGCATGGCAGAAGGCCTGAGGCGACAAGTCTGAGAGCATTTACAGGCGAAAGACGTCTGCTATTAATAGCTCTGCATTGTTTCATCAGCCCACACATTTAATTAATTCGGGTAAATATCCAACCATTCCATAATGGCAAATTCATGTAGGCGTGACACTTTGCGGTTAGATCATTTGCCTGAAAAGTAATTAAATTGTTTGCTTCAGGGGTGACCTAGAATGCACTGGGTGCCCAAATCAAGGTGATGTTAAAAGAAAACTTGTCAGGAGACAAATACCTGGAATGCTACGGGTGACCTTTTTCTGCAGGTGCCTAGATTTACTGATCCAGAACAAGAATACAGATTAGAAGGATAGACTTTCCCTCTACTTTGCCTGTAGCCACAGAATTACCCTATCGAACAAACAACTAGCATTGGTCAACCTCAGTATTGCTTCCAAATTGCCCAGTATGCAAATGTGGTATGGGATTCCCTGAGCATAAAAACGTGTCTTATGAAGGATCTGGGGCCTTTAAGGGTTTTTGGGATTCCTTGATGAAGTTAAAACATCTTTCTATGAAACCATCTACCTCTAGACATACAGGATGACATGCAATCCTGTTTTTACTGTTGTGCGGAAATAGGTGTGGATTGTGGCTTTGAATTCTGCTGGTGCATACTGTGGTATATAATTCCCTGAGTGCACAGATTGCAGTTTTTATTTTTTTTTACAAAGATGGTGTCATCTTTGTTGAGGCATCTTCCCTGAACATGCACAAATGTTGGTGCCACAATGGCTTAAAATTAATATGACTAGGAAACAGTTGGACAAAACTAAGGTTGACAAAGCACCAGGACCTGATGGATTACATCCATGTGTCCTCAAAGAGCTAAGCTCAGGTATTTTAAAGCCATTGTTTATAACTTTTAGCGATTCTTTAATTACTGGCATCGTACCAATTGATTGGCATAAGGCCAATGTGGTTCCAATCTTCAAAAAAGGAACAAAGTCATTACCAAGTAACTACAGACCAGTAAGTTTAACGGCCATAGTTGGAAAGGTCCTAGAGGGTTTGATAAAGAACCACATAAAGGTGTTTCTGCTAGAAAATAAAATATTAAGTGATAGTCAGCATGGATTCAAGAAAGACCAAAGTAGTCAAACAAATGTACTCTCTATTTAAGAGGAAGAAAATAACAGGTAGACAGTGGAGTAGCAGTTGATATAGTGTACTTGGATTTTGCTAAAGCATTTGACACTGTACCCCACAGACGGTTAATATGCAAGTTAGGGTCAATAGGTTTAAAAAAGTCAATCCGTAAATGAATAGAGAACTGGCTAAAAAGGTTATTATGGTGTACTTTGGAGACATAATCCTGCTCCTGTACAAAGTATTGGTCAGACCACATCTGGAATATGCAGTCCAGTTTTGGCCAACAGTTCACAAAAAGGATATTTTAGAATTGGGGAGAGTGCAGAGAAGGGCAACTAAACTAATAAAAGAAATGGAGGAGCTCAGCTATGAGAAGAGATTAGCTGAAATGAATCTATTCTCCCTTGAGAAAAGACGTTTAGGCGGGATATGATCACCCTGTATAAATATATAAATGGTCCATATAGAGAACACTCTATACCCAATTATTCACTTTGTGTTCATTACAAGAAAAGAAGTTTAATCTCTGGATAAGGAAGGGATTCTTCACTGTAAGGTCTCCCTTAGGAAGTAGTTTCAACAAGGTCTTTATATTGTACTGAATATAGTTCTATAGATTGCTTCAAGAAAAATCTGGATGCTTTTCCAGAAGCACAGAGTATAACCGGGGATTAAGGCTTTAAAGCAAAGATAACAATGAATGCTGATCCAGGAAACATCTGATTGCCTCAAGGAATCAGGAAGGATTTTTTTGCCCTGTTGGAGCAAATTGTACCAGGGGTTTTCTTGCCTTCCTCTGGATAAATTATGTCTATATGGTTTTAAATATGGAATATATCTATTTCCCTAGGGGTTGAACCTGATGGACTTTCAACATGACTTACTATATGGTGTATGATTCCCTGAACTATGGTACTTGTGAAGTTATTGGCAGTGTTCACATTGGCAGATCAGCCCCTACTGCAGCCTCTAACTCCATCACTTGCTATCTAGTAAAAATCTGATGACTATGGTAGAGGAGACTAAGGAAATGTTTCCACTGCTTAAAGCAAACTGATGGAATCATCTCAGCCTTGGAAAAGTCAATGACTGTGGCCCAATATTGGGTTTTAATGATAAATGTTTTTCAAGGAAATATTCTGATGATAAATTATGTGACATTTCAGGAATGTGTAGACAATAACATAATGGTCCACTTTAAATGGTCTCTGAGGAATCAAGAAATGCTTTACCTTTATTTAAAATAGGATTATAGGGAATCTTCAAAGTGCAACTCCACACAGTTTACTTTCTCCAGGTGGCCAACCGAACAAAAAATGACAGAAATTAGACACATTGGGCCTGATTTAAAAAAGCTCATCAAGGCTAGCGAGGGTAGACTATAATGGGAGCCCTTTAACTGGGTGATTCAGCAAAACTCTAAAGGATTTCCTCAAATTAATTTGCTGTTAGTTGGAAAATATTTTCTGTCCTGGGCCAGATCTGTTGGGGGTTTTCTGGATTATTAAGGTTATTGCGTAATAATCTATCTTCTCCTGTCTTGGAAAGCTTTAAAAATCAGGCTCATTTACTGGCCATCAAACAAAACTTAGCAAATGTGTGAATATTTCCCCATTCTACCCAAAACAAGACAAACAAGGTTCTGGAGTTGAGCTTTAATAACTTTATATTTTTGTTCTGGAGGTGAGCTTTAATAACTTTATATTTTTGTTTGGAGTCTACCTTTAATGATACACTGAGCTAGCTAACAACATATTTATCGCAATGTAGAAATCACATTATAACAACTGTCAGAGGAGATAAGACAGCAGACAAACCCAACATATCAGCCTTGTAATTGGAGCATGAGTGGCAGGAGAGCGTTGTGCCTGCAGCAGTCTGATCTGTCCTGGCCTGTCCCATCTCGCTCGCTATTTTCACAGCTCTGAAAAGTGCTGACTTAGATGTTTTTGTCTAAATAGCAGACTCCATTTACAGCTAATAAAAATACATCTCCATCACTTTACTTGCATGAATCCTGGAAGATCCGATTCGCTACAAAATCAGTTTTTCCCTCTTTGCTGTCCCAGCAACTGTCCCAGCATCCTCTGCTTCTGTTTCTCTTCACAAATGTACAAAATGATCCACACAGCCTGGCCAAGAAAAGTCGCACACTCTAATATGTCATTGGATCACCTTTACCATATTACCACTTCAATGTCACAACTTTTCTTTCCACCCAGAGTTGCATTCATTTTCAGTTAGGATCTTGTAATGATGATGGGAGAGTGGGAGTGCCATGTAAAGTCTTTTTTAGCACATCACAAAAATTCCCAATGGGGTTGAGATCTAGACTCTGTATTGGACAATCAATGGGTGAAAATGATGTTTCATTGTCCCTGAACCTCACCTAATGTGAGTCCGATGAATCCCAGCACTGACCTCTTGGAATATTGCCGTGCCATCAGGGAAGAAAAAATACGCTGATGGACAAATCTGGTCATTCAGTATATTCAGGGGGGTAAGCTGAACTTGTTTTTTTGGGCACATACTACTGCCGAACCCAGACCGGGCCCATGGAAGCAACCCCAGGTCATAACACTGCCCCTACTGACACCCCAGATCATAACAATACCCCCACAGGCACCCCAGACTATAACACTGCCCCCACAGGCACCCCATATCATACCCCTACTTCTACAGGCACCCCAGATTATAACACTGCCCCCACAGGCACCCCATATCATAACACTACTTCTACAGGCACCCCAGATTATAACACTACCCCCACAGGCACTTAATCAACTTTAGGTTCAATACTTGTCAAAGTTGTGAACCAATATACTGTAAATGTTTGCAAGCACCTCCTAATCAGCTATTTACTTTTCCAAATGTTTTGTAAGTGGTAGTTGCCAGGGCTGGTACCACCTAGCTTACTTTATAAACCCAGCTCTTGGCTGGGATGAACAGTCTCAAAAACGTTTACTGGGCCTATTGCCAGCCGAATTCACCCATCATTAATTACAAGAAAAAAATTACATTGTCTATACCAGTATCCTGTATTCACAGCGTGCAATCTCTATTCATCTATACCTTAAAGCCTCATGTAGTAGATTTAACAATCCACTCAATTTGTATCTTGTCAGAGGACCTCTCACAGTACATTATTGTTGGAAGATCTGAAGAAGTTTGTTGAAGTAGATTGCAAGGTGTTAATCCAGGTTTAGAGCCCTGCCAATCAAACTATTAAGGTTTGTCCATCTTTTTTTCTGTCTGAAATGGTAGAACCATTGGGGTGTGACAAAGCCATTTACTATATTTGTTTTAGGATTTTAGGACTAGGTCTTCATTCCCTTCCCTTTCTACCTTAAACCTTGAAAAATGTTCATAGTATTACAGGGAGGAATGCCAAATTGAAACACTTTATGATTTTTATTAAAGCCTACCTTACTTCATCTCAATGCTTCTATTGGGGTGTGTGCACGATTTATCATTACCTGGGGGAGGGATCTTATGGCCATACAGACTCTGACTAAATCAGGCACCTCATTACCTGCACCGTACTAAACAAGCTATGAAGTGTGGCTCAAACAACATAAAATTTAGTGTTTATCAAGCTTTTTAACATAGAGGAACCCTTGAAATAACTTTCAGGTCTTAGGGTACCCCTGCTATAATTACTGTACCCATAGCACATAGTACTTTAGTGTAGTTGTCAATGGGAAGAATTCCTCTTACTTTGCTGGCCAATGGTAAAAATGTCATCCTTACAAATATCCAAAAAATTATTGGTGTCAGTTAAATTGACTTGAGAGGCACAAATTGCTAATTGTTCATTGAATCCCTGGACCTCTGGAGCAACCTAATATTGTGTGTAAATTCCCCCACCTACTAGATTGTAAGCTCTTTGGGGCAGGGTCCTCTCTTCCTGTAACACTGTCTGTATTAGTCTGTCATTTGCAACCCCTATTTTATGTACAGCGCTGCGTAATATGTTGGCGCTATATAAATCCTGTTTATTAATAATAATAATAATAAGTGACTAATATTAGTGATATTTTCAGCTGTTCTTTACTTTAGTTTTCATGTAGGATATTAGGAAAGAATGTCACCCAGTTATGGTTTAGGTCTAATATACAGTTTTGGCCAAACGTTTGTAATACACCTGACCATCTTAACTACATAAGCTTGTCGGACATTTAATCCCAAAACTGTGGCTAACTACCCTCTTTGTGGTTTACAGTTACACAAGATTTTAAAAGGGTACTGTGGGTATGTGTTCTCACCTACTCAAGAAAATGGAAGAGAATGGCTCACAATGGGCACTCCAATTTATCACAAGTCTGTTCAGTTGAGGTCAGGGCTTTGCAAAGACCATTCATGTTCTTCCATTCCAAACTGGATCATGTTTTTATGGCACTGGCTTTGTGCACTAATCATGACACAGTCATCCTGGAACAGAATGACATTCTCTAAACTAAAATTTGGGGGAGTCAAAAATAGAAAAGGATCTGGGGGTTCTGGTAGATCATAGACTTAATAACAATGCAATGCCAAGCTGCAATATCTAAAGCTAGCAAAGTACTTTCTAGTATTAAAAGAGGAATAGACTGCAGAGATGGGGACATAATCCTGCCATGTACAAAGCATTGGTCAGACCACATCTGGAATATGCAATCCAGTTTTGGGCACCAGCTCACAAAAGGACATTATGGAATTGGAGAGAGTGCAGAGAAGGGCAACTAAATTAATAAAAGGAATTGAGGAGCTCAACTATGAGGAGAGATTAGCTGAACTGAATCTATTCTCCCTTGAGAACAGACATTTAAGGGGGGATATGGTCACCCTGTATAAATATATAAACGGTCCATATAGAGAACTCTCTTCCCCATTATTCACTTTAAGGTAATTATAAAGGACATAAGGGGCACTCCTTGCGTCTGGAGAAAAAGAAGTTTCATCTCTGTATGAAGGAAGTCTCCCTTAGGAAGTAGTTTCAACAAGGTCTTTGTATTGCTTTACAAAACTGGATGATTTCTAGATGTACTGAAAATAGCTACAATGTCTATAGGGTTTTTTTCTGACACATTTTTATTTCCTTAATGTCTTTTTTAAATCTAACTACGGTATGTACTTAAGGGAGAATGCATAAAATTGTGTAAAATCTGTATAACATTAGCAATACCAGTTGGCTATACCATGGAAACATTTAACTGTTTAACTGGCTATATGTATTACATTTTACTTACACATTTTAGGACCCAGGTCAGTAATAATTGGCAGCCTCTTATCTACCTGGAATGCAGTTTTATGTGAACAACATTTAGATAAATTATAAACTCAATCTATCAAACAAATAAATAAACTTATTCTATCAATTATTTGCATGAGTTGCCATCATTTTCCCTTGCAATGAATGCCACTTGTATGGGTTAACAGCTCATTTTACAGATGAGACAGCGCTGATGGAAAAGTCCTTAAATCACCCATGGTTTTCATACAGTATTAAATATTTGTGGTATTGCAAAGAGCCCGAAGTAATCAGTACCCTGCAGGTGTTTGATCACTATCTTCCTCTGTACACAAGCCAGTGCTGTACTCACAAGATTCGATATCACGGCTCCAGCAAAAATGTCCCTCTCTGCTCCTACATGAGAACCTCCCATTCTAAACCTCATGGAAAAGATACGTCTCCAGGCTGTCTTTGTCTTCCTGTGGACACCGACCACAGGGTTTAAAGTGCTGCACTGGTCAACAGATCAATTCATAGCTGAAACACATATGTAGCAACACACAAAAACATGAGAAATATTAAGGAATGCTAAAGTATCTTGCTAAATGGAAGGCACTTTATTCATTTAAAGGAGCAAAGACACGTACTCAGCATTACTTAAGTACCTTTATGTATTTGGAACATTTGTTGCTTAATGAGCATTGAAAGTAAGAGGGTGTATGAGATTCTGACTATACATTTATGTCTGTGCTTCTAATGAAATAAAGCCCTAGTAGAGAACCCTGTATGCTAAGAACAATTTATCCCAGGAGAATCTTACAAACAATTAATTTTGCTCCGTGCATAGCTTTATACATTGTATAAAAAATCCTAATGAGTGAATGGTTAACTCACACAGAATGAATGTACGTGAGGCTTGCTGTATGAATAGTTTTGCCTAAAGCAGAACTTTAAAAAAATAAATAAATAACACTTACCATTACTTTCACAGATCCCTTGATTCCTCTCCAATTTGATTCCATTTGGTCCTGCTTCACCCCAGATTTTTTCCTATTTCCGGGGTGAAGAAATCAGCAGGTGCTGCCATGTTCTTTTTTCTTCTTTCTTTTTCTCAATTGAAAGCAGGTCCTTCTTTTTTACTGAAGCTTTTCCTATGGTTGGCCATTTATATGATGATCACAATGATCACAGTTCTGAATAAGACACATGTAGTTAAATAATGCCCAGTCTGTGTCACTAACTTTGGGTCTTGCTTTTATTGATGTCTAAATAGTGAATTATTTTCAATCAGGCCCACAACCCAACATATCCTATTAACAGTGGAACAGAAGCAGGTGCACCCAGTGTACCCCTGCTTAGTCCTGGTTCCCTAAAGCAATTTTGCAAGAGCTTTCCCTGTTCCAGGGACAACTGCTAAATGGGGGAATTCCCTTCACTTTTCCTTTAGCTTCCTGGAAAGGAAGCCATCTCTATGCTATGCTATGTAGGGGCCCTTGAGGTACTGCACATGCTTGAGCAGACTTGACCATTGGAACCATTGATCTAGCCACATGAAGATTCTAATGGCCACTCTGCCTTTACAGATCTTACTGATCCCAGGAGAACCCCTGGCTGCCTTTTTCTCTTGATTAAAAGGTGTGGTGCTTGGTGTACATGGTCCATCTATTCAACGTAAAAAAACTGAAATATTTATTTTCTAGTACATACATTTGTTTATGATAATTTGAAGTTCTTGATGTAGCAATTGGCCTTTTTTGGACGTAATAAAGAAAATGAATTTATCACATTGGAAAAAGTAATAGTCACATACTGACAGGCCCAATTCAACCTCAAAACCTAATCCCTAAATGTATCCTTTAACCATATCATTAACCCAAACTCTGTCCACTGTTTTGTCTATGGTGAGTAATTGAATGCCTCTAATACACTTCCAACCATAGCTGGAGGCTAAATAGGCACACAAAGATGTAGATGTGTCTGTTAAGGTTTTTGATGACAGCTTGGATTCCAATTGGAACATCTTCTCTTCCCATAGAAGTCAATAGGGTTGCTTTACTAGGAGTTCACCAATTATCACTTTGCAATGAATCATTCATTTAGCATGTTGTATTTGGTGAAAATTTACTTTGCAAAGAATACTCAATCATATTCAATGAAATCAAGAAAAATGGTATTCTTCCATGCACCTGATCAGGTGGTTGAAGTCACCAGGGCCCAAAGTGGAACTAAAACCTGGGGATACTCACCTGTCCCCGTTCTGTCATGGGCACAGCTATCCTTACCTTCTTTTCTTTTGCATTCAGATCTTTGGCCATCTTGACTGGCTGGGCCGGTATGACGTAAATCCTGCGCAGGTGTGCACAAGTTCATTCAGTCTTATCACCTACAAGGGAAGTCTAGATATGCCAATTATTGCTCATGCACAGCTCAGTGAGTTTGGACAGATGGGTGGCAGTCAGGCAGGTAAGAGTACTTATTGCAGAAGAGAAATCGCCTGTTATTTATTGAAATAAAGAACTGCTCGATGCAAGATTTTAAAAGTGGAAATTAATTCCACTTTATTATTATTACACAGTATTTATATAGCACCATTATATTACGCAGCGCTGTACAAAGTCGATAGTCATGTCGCTAACTGTCCCTCAAAGGAGCTCACAATCTAATGTCATATGTCACTAATGTAGTCTAGGGTCAATTTTGAGGGGAAGCCAATTAACCTTACTACATGTTTTTGGGATGTGGGAGGAAACCGGAGTACCCAGAGGAAACCCACGCAGACAAGGGGAGAACCTGCAAACTCCATGCAGATAGTGTCCTGGCCTGGATTCCAACCTGGGACCTAGCACTGCAAAGGCAAGAGTGCTACCACTTTAATCTAATTTATGAGGCCAAGTGATATAATGTTTGGAAGCGAATAATTAATTTAGCTATGTGTCTTTAGTTAATCAACCCCTAAGAGAATGCAAAAGCAGTATCAAACATATGGATTCAACTTAGAAGTTACATGTAGGTCAGAAGAAAGTCACATGCACCTGCCAATGAATAATCTCCCAATCATCTCCAACTGATGTTAGATGCAATCACAATACATGAAATCAATCTGCATCTACTAGCTGAAACACGATCCTATAAAGCTACGCTCCTGTAGACACATTTATAATGTTGGTTCTGATCTGTTCTACTTATCAGTTTAAGCTGAGTCATTGCATCAGATAACAATTCATTCTACCCCTCCTTATTATTGTGTATATATTGCTTGTGTGCAATTTCATGTTTTTTGTTGTTTTCTAACAATTCTCTTTTATTTTTTTAGTTTTTATATGGATATTTTGACACGTTCTTTTAACTTGATGTTTCTGTAACTGATGTATCTGTTTTGTACAAGTAAAAATGTAAAGCGGAACTTAAATTAAAAAAAAATTATACTTGCCTTTACTTCTTCAGAGCCCTCGATCCCTCCACAGCTTTGATATGGTCCCACTCCAGGATGAAAGAAGAATCCAGGATGGCGTGGGACTGTGCCGCCATCTTCCATCTTCTTCTGCTGCGCATGTGTGAGATCAACACTTTTTTTTATGCCTAGAAAAGCCCCATGCCTGAGATCGGGGCATGCAAAAAAGAAGTAGCTCAAAGCCTCCTGGGATACAAGAAATAGGTATCCCATGAGGCTCTGCACTCCTATTTAGTTTTTACTGCCGCAGCAATAAAGACAGAAGCGGTTTCTCTCTATTTTTTTTTTAAACGCATTTAGGGGGAGAAAAAGCCTCTGTACTTTATATAAAAGGGTTATCTACCATTTTATATAAAGTAAAAATTGTGGTAATAGGTTCGCTTTAACACATTAGGATTAGGATTCAATGCATTTAACACATAACAAAGGATTCACAGATCACTGTAGGTAAGCTAAAGAGATGGCAGATCAGAACTTTACTATCTTGAGACACCCTTTGTTAGATTAAAACCTCAGCTGTCTCAATGTAGCCCTTCTTGGGGGTAGCACCTGCGCAGGCATGTGGGAGTACATTCTGTCCTGGTAGCTGCAGAGGAAGCCACAAGATGCCGGGTATCTCTGCTTTCTACACATGCACACCTCAGCAACTTTGACAGATGAAGAAAGCGATTGGACAGGTAAGTATGTGTTATTGCAGAGGGGGCACCACCTGTCTATTTCTGCAATAAAGCCCCGTCTGGTTGCAAACCTTTTAAGTTGAACTTTAGCTCTGCTTTAAGTGATTTATAGCTTATTGACACCTGGATGGTGCTCAGAAAAAGAATGTTGTTAAGGTTGGTTATGAACATGATAAAGTTGGGTCTGGGTACTTGGAATATCCCAGTTATATCCATATTCATTTAAAACTTTTACTTTCTGTGAGCAACATGAACATCAGGACATCTTTTGAACTTCATGTTTAGAACCCCAGATCCAATCTTTTATCAGTTCGTTGATATAGATCACTGTGGATCTATATCATATGTTTCTTTCTTTTTTACCAATGAATACCACCTGTTCCTTTTACATAGAAAAAAGTTGCAATAACTTTTTTTTTATGGTGATCCTCAATCATCTCACAAACACTTTTACAATAAAAGATGAGTTACTGAAATCAGTCATTCAGTGGGATATGTGCAAAAATACCCTTGAGCTACTGAGGTCTCCTAATGTTAAGTGTTCTCCGATAAAAAAGCCAGGGGGGGGGGGGGTAAAGAATAAAGTAAAAGACAGCCAAATGCTCCCCCTACTGGCCTAAATGGAAAAAAATGGAAATAAATATTATTGCTACTTTAATGCAAAATATGGGTGAGCTGTATTTTGATGTCATTGCTGTTGGTTTATTGTTGTTTAAAGCTTACACATATTTATACAGGGATCACAATCTCGGTAAGAAGGAGGGCAGATATAAGTCCAGTCACCCTGTACAAGAAAAGAAAGCAGCAGTGACTGGACTGTAATACAGGAAGCTCCTGAACAGGCAAACATGTCACACTGCATTATTATCTTTGTTATTAGTAGTATTATTATTAATGAACAGTATTTATTTAGCGCCAACATATTATGCAGCGCTGTACATTAAATAGGGGTTGCAAATGACAGACAGATACAATGACACAGGAGGAGGAGAGGACCCTGCATAGAGGAGCTTACAATCTAGGAGGTGGGTGAAGAATCACAAAAAAGGAGGGGGGATATAGAATGGTGGGTGAGGTGAGTAGTGAGGGTTTTAGAGACAGAAGAAGACAGGTAGGTGAGGTTGAAGTGTTGGTTTTTGGGCTCTTTTAAATGAGCAGAAAATAGGAACAAGCCGAATAGGACGATGAAAACCATTCCAGGGAATTGGAGCAGCTCTAGGAAAGTCTTGGAGACGTGCATGTGATGAGGTTATGAGTGAGGATGTCATTAGTACTTCATTAGAAGAGAAAACAGATTGGCTAGGGGTGTATTTTTCTATCAGGTCAGAAAGGTAAGTGGGAAAAGAGCTCTGGATGGATTTGAAGGCAAAGCACAGGAGCTTAAATTTAATTACTGCACAGATCTGGAAGCAATATGCTTAAAAAAAAACAAAAAAAAAAGCACACAGATCTCTTCTATATCGGACTTCTAGGTTTATTGGCAAGGATGCTATTAATCTCCCCTGATAAAAGTAAAAAAAAAAAGTTACAGTAAAATGAACAAAATTTCAGTTACCCAGAACTCTAATGATAACATTGGCTCCTTGATCCTTTTGCTGTTGAATTGAGTTTCTCTTTAATGTTATGCAGGGTTAGAAGCGGAACAAAAAGTTTGTTGATTGTAAGTTTCACTTTACATGTCTAAGGTTGTCCTGTTAGAAGAATTTAAGTTTTTGCATCTATAATTGGCACATTCCTTAGAGAGCAAATACTTGTAAATTCCTTTCAAATATGGTCCTGCCAAGGATGTGTGTATGGGGGGAAGGGGGCAATTAGCAGTGAATTATTGCCCGGTAGTGTCACAGCACAAGGTGATGAATGGAGAGAGGAACACATGCCATGTACCAGCAGAGGGTACAACAGCTAAAGCATGTTTGGGGTCAAAGGGAAAATCGATCTTTAGAGTTTGACAGATAGTGCGGGAATGCAGCCTTACACTACCAAAATACAAAAACATTGAATATTTCTCCCAAGACAGCTGGTGATATAAGGTGATGTCCCCTCTGGGCCAGGATCCTGAGAAAAGAGAATCAACACCTCCAAGGGGATAAGAAAAAAATGATTTATGTTTGGAAGCTCATAAATATGGACTGTGCAGGATATGGGATGCTGCAGTGACCTGCACTCCATGCACTTTTCAATTCGCATGCCAATAATGTAAATGCATTTTTGCATCAGGTATAAGCATTTGATGCATTCCTACATGAAGTCTGTATGTTTTCCCCTTGTTCGTGTGGCTTTTCCTCCACTTCAGAATATGTAAGTGGCATATGATGTTGGGGGCCCCATCATTACCTGTCCCTCAAAGGAGATTACATTTTAATGCACCGCCCGTGCATTAAAATGTTATCTCCTTTGAGGGACCGTTAATGAGAGTTTATGCCATGACTATGGACTCTGTAAGTAATACTGTGGAAGATGTCAACATCATTACGATGTGCAAGTAAATTAATTATTATTATTAAACAGGATTTATATAGCGCCAACATATTACGCAGCGCTGTACATTAAATAGGGATTGCAAATGACAGACTCTTTTAAATGAGCAGAAAGTAGGAGCAAGCCGAATAGGACGAGGAAGACCATTCCAGAGAGTTGGAGCAGCTCTAGAAAAGTCTTGTATGAAGTGAAAGCATATAAAACAAGGATGTATACACAGTCATTGGTCACTTTCTTAGGTACACCTGGCTAGTTCTGGGTTGGATCCACTTTTGCCCTAAGAACTGAGAATTCTTTGTGGCATGATTACAAGGTGTTGGAAACCTTCCTCTGGGATTTTGCTCCATGTTGACATATAAGCATCATGCAGTTGTTGCAGATTTGTTGACTACACGTCCATGATGGGAATTCCACCACATCTCAAAAGTGCTCATTGGATTGACAACTGGTTACTGTGGAGGCTATTTGAGCCCGGTGATCTTATTGTCAAGTTCAAGAAATCAGTTTTAGGTGATTTGAGCTTTGTGCTATGAGGTGTTATCTTGCTAAGAGTTGCCACCAGAGGATGGCATCATAAAGGGATGGGCTGACCTTGAGATCAGGAAGTAGGGTGGACAGTCTGAGTCTGAGTGTAAGGAAAAAAGCTGAAGGGAGTAGGACTGAGCGGTCCATGTTGTTGGCTCTAAAGATTTTAAAACTGCAAAATGTGCTACCTGCAAGTACCAGGTCCAAGTTGCCACTTGCAAGGTGGAGTAGCCACTTTGACAGCAGGATTTTATTTGCTAACCCTTAGGAATTTATTGCTGATGTAAGCAATTTTTGTTTCCCTGGACTAAGCTATTTTTAGGTTAACCTAATCTTGTCCTAGGTTAAGCTGTGTTTGAGTTAAGTTTGTCTCTCAACAAATTGACTTTGAATATATCCCACAGTGTAAAACTGCAAAACTTCTACAGGCTCATCATGAAATGGAACTAAAGGACAGGGGAAATCAGAATGTACTTACAGCTGAATGACACGGAGGAGGAACACATCTCCATCTCCATGCCAGGACAGATCTGTATATATTACCCGGCTGCACAGAGTTACTGCTGAGCTTTCTTACTGAACCCAGCATGCTCTGCAAACAGAATATCATGGATTAATCATGGAATCATTTATATGTACAAAATAAAGATTTTGTGTGAATAAAATAAAGACATAAAATATAGTCTAAAAACTCCTAAGGGGAAAAAGTTTTTTTATTTTCAATACATCAAGAATTAATTACGAAAGTAAATCTTATTTTGGTCACATTGAAGAAAGCAGCTGGCTGAAAAGAGAAATCAGACTGTACATTGTGATTATAACTGAATGAAAATACAGCTTTTTTTATTTTTGCCCGGAGTGTCTTTTATTAAACCAATCTCATCACATTAGGCACAAACGTCCAGGTTTTCCAGCAACAATACAAATGCCTGTAGGAAAACAGACAAAATGACTTTGAGGAATCTTTCCAGGAGTGTCAGGTGACTGGGGGATTTCATGTTCCTACTTGCAGAACAGCAGATAAAAATCATTTGTCCCATCAGCAGCAAATTTTCTCCATTAGGAGACACGGTGATGCTCGCTATTACTCTTTCTAGGAAATTTCTATTTTTAAAAATAGGTATCATTGACACGTGAATGACTAGCAGCTATACCTGAAGGCCCGGGGGATTTTGTAATGCAATTGGTAATCATATCTGGGAGTTTGACCCAAATTTTAGCTGAATGGACATTTTTTAAATAGATTATTCATAATGCTTATACAAGGCTGTGTGTGCAACATTTGGCCTTTTCGGACTGAGCAATAATAGGCACCAACAAAGGCTCACATATGGGTTTGAGCAAAAGGAGAGTTAAAGTTTAGCTTGCCAACCACTTGCCAATATTTGGGAGCACCTAAAGGGTAGCCTATGCTCTTTGAGTAGATACAATGAGCAGTATGGATGATAACAACAGTAAGTATTTTGATTAGCTGGTGGTCATTAGGGAGGCAGAGGGTTGGCAATTAGAAAACCTTCCATTTCCCATGTCTTAAAGCCTAACTCTGTGCCCCTAACACCACCAGGTAAAAATAAGGCTTACACATTCTCAGTGGGGTCAAGAGCATTAATTGCACACCAATGACCATCAACCAATGAAAATGTTCTTTCTTGAAAAAGAAGAAGACAAAGTAGGGAGTTTATGGGTGACAGCTGCACTGATAATAAGCAATAGAATGCTTTCTCAAAGAATATGACCCAATATTGGCTGCTACTAGCACTGATGTACAATGACATGCTAGAATTGTTCCTTTTACACAATTACCAATGTTTTTGGACTTGATGGGCAAAAAAAACGTTGGGAGACAAAACATTTTTGCATGTTATTCCACACCGTAATTTTATTTCTAAGTGCATTTCTTTACAAAAAAGTTGAAACATCTGTTGTGCCCCTTTGAAAAAACACACTTCCTTTGCCCTAAATGGGTAAGGTGACAGTGTCTCTAAGGGTTAAATTGTCAAATTGTGAGTAACTATTAATGCATAATAAAAAGGTTTGTTTTAGGTGGTATTTTCTTTGTTATCCAGTAAACAGCGCGGACATATTATGCAGTAAAAGCGCTGTACAAAGTCCATAGTCATGTCACTAGCTGGCCTGGAGTTGGCTAACAATCTAAAGTCCCTATCATGGTGATATGTCATTACCACGGGTTAAGATTAATTTGGGGAGAAGCCAAATAACCTAACTGCATGTTTTTGGAATGTGGGTGGAAACCCATGCAAACACAGGATGAACCTGCACACTCCATGCAGATATTGTCCTTGCCAAGATTTGAACCTGGGACCTAGCACTGCAAAAGCCTAAAAGCCTGAGCCACCGTGCTGCCCTATGTTTATGTTACTTATATTTGGATATATGGATTTTTGCCATCCTTGTGCATACTAGGCAGATTTCCCTACACTGTCCAGAGTTAGGCTTTAATGCTATGGCAAATGAAGGTTTTCTTTTTGCCAATTCAATTTGTTCCTTTTTCTTCTAGTTATGCATTCAGATATCTATTGGTAATAGTAATTAAATAGTTATTTGTTTAGGCATTATTAGGCAATAGGCATTATTTGTTTAGTTTCATTGGTAATTTTATTCTCACTTTGGATATGGCTGATTTATTTCCCTAAACCTTGGTCAAGTATTTTAGCACCATCAGCATCCCTTAAGTCACATTCCTCCCCTCCTAGAGCGGCCAATCCAGCAAGTCATGTAAACAGCCCGGCCTGGCGCCCTGCAGCAGAGGATTTACCCCAAGACAAAAGAAACACATGGCTTTCTCACCAAGACAAGTGCAATGGCAAGCGGCTCTGGGCCAGCACAATGCAGAAAGCACTCTGTCATGGTCTGCTTCTCATTAGCTTGCTCATACTTATAACCCCTGACTGAGCTTCTTTTTATGGTGAGGCCGAAAAAAAAAACTTGTGAAATAATTGCCAGACTGGTGGTGCAAATTGCAGCTGTTTCATATGTGACAGAAAGAATGCAGAATAAAAAAAAACATTCGTTGAGTGAGAGGTGTTTAAATGCAGCTGCTGCTGGGCATATAATCCAAGGTTCTAGACGCTGAGCGTTCCAGCCGAGCGAAGAATAGTACAGTGGGCCTTTTGTTGAGAGGTGCAGAGATAGGGTTGGCAAGACCATAAAGAACCAAAGCCTGCTGGACCGGCTTCTAACACTCCATCACTGTCAGCTCCTTACACCTCTCCCTGAGGACATGTGTTTTTGATGAATCCCTCCACTTTTCTAAGAAAACCAACCGCTTCGCGACATACAATATATTGGCAATCATAGACTCGGTCATTGTGGAATTAGGAGCCAAGCAGCGGGAAAACAATAAATATTTGCTGTGGTGGGAACAAGACGTAGAAAGAGAGAGAGAGAGGAAAAAAAAGTTTTTCAAAGTTATTCAGTTTCATGGAAGTAAAGCAACTTTTTGCTCACTTGGAGGGTGAGTTAGGCAAGCAACAACCTGAGCAGATCTAGGAATATTCACCACAGGTATTTTCTTTTACAGCGGATTTTTTTTTTACCATAGATAAACCTTATCATAGATTTTTTTTAACCTTTGTTTTAAAGATGACCCGGCATATTGGAAATGTTTGGATTTTTTTTTATATGTTCAATTGGCGTTAACTAACATACACACTGGCCACTTTGTTAGGTACACTTGTTTAATTACTTGTTAATGCAAATATCCAAACAGCCAACCCCAGCAGCAACTTAATGCATACAAGCATATAGACAAGATCCTGTGAAAAGCAGTTCTCTGGATGAAAATGCTTTGTTGATACCACAGGTCAGAGAAGAATGGTCAGACTGGTTTTTGCTTATATAAAGGCAACAGTAACTTAAATACCCATATGCACAAGAGCATATTTACACAACACATTGAAGCTTAAAGCAGCTGGGTCGCAGCAGAAGATCACACCAGGTGCCTCTCTTTAGCTTAAAACCGGCCCATGAGGCTAAAATTCACAAGGGTTCACCAAAACTGGACAAGAGAAAATCGAAAATCTGACTTGTCTGATGAGTCCCTGTGGCTGCTGTGACATTTGGATGGTATGGCCAGATTTTGGTGTCAACAACCTGAAAACATGGATTCTACATGCCTTGTTTCAACGGTTTAGGCTGGTGGTGGTATAATGGTTTAGGAGATATTTTCTTGGCAAACTTAGGGCCCTTTAGTACCAATTGTGCCTACCTTAATATTGTTGTTGACCATGTCCATTGTCACACTTACCTCTTTCTCATTAAAGCGTAGGTGCATCCCTCCTGCGCATGTGGGAAGTCCTGACTCTGGCCGTGCCTGCGCTACCAAGTTTTATCGGTTGCACCCATCCTGCCGACCAATCAGGAAATAGCCTTTTAATCATCTTTGGCTATTTAGCTTGCTCAGACACAGCACTCAGTGTTTATGCAATGTGTCTCCACTAGTGCCGAGCCCCCTAGCTTTGCTGAGCATTTCCTCCACACCTGTTGTTTAATTTAGTGCTTTTTCCTGTCCAGCTCCTGTGTTAACCCTTTGTTGCCCGGTCTGTGGTTTCCCAGGCAGTTCCCTTGTGCTGCTCCATTGTTCCTCTGTGTCTGTGGTTATCCCCGTGTCACCTGTGCCTCCTGTTGCTTCCAGTGCCTCCTGTGTTTCCTGTGTCTGCGGTGGCCCCTGTGTCACTGGACTCTGTTTCCTGGTATTTGACCCCTGGCTTGTGACCTGACCTTTCTTGTTTGCAGCCTTACTCAACCCTGGCCTTCTTTGAAAATTCTTCCGCCTAGTGATTTGGCACTGGGTATCATCCTGCCCACCCTGGTGTGCCCAAGGACTGCAACCTGGCAGGAACCAGCAGCACAACATCCCCACTACTACAGACTCTGCAGAAGACCTGATTACTGCTTAGACTCTGCGCCTTGGCCCTTCCCAGTGTTTACTGTTTACACCACTCCTATGCAAGCCGTAGCACCCCCCTAGAGATCCATTAATACTACAATGTCCTCAACTTCTGATGGTTACTTCCAGAAGGATAACGCATCATCAAACTGGTTTCTGGTTTGAAATTGGCAATAAATCCACTAGACTCAGATGGCTCCCACAGTCACCAGATCTCAATGTATTAGAAATTTACATGCTATATGGGCAGCTGACACATCTGCGGCAACTGCATGATCCTATCATGTCAATATGGACCAAAATCCCTGAGGAATGTTTTCATCAACTTGTTGAATTCATGCTATAAAGAATCATGGCAGTTTAAGGCCCCAAAGTTTGGGGTACTTGAATTTATATCATGAAAAAAATCTAAAATCATATTAGTGTTTATTGACTTGGGTTATACCTCTAATTGGAATTCATATTGAATTAAACACAGAAAAGATGTGTGTGTGCACACCATGGATGAGCAAAAGCAATATATGTGATACAAAAATTGGTAAATGCTTGTTTTATTCAAAGTGGGACTTGTTCACATATTCTGGTTTTCTTTCTAGAGTAAACTCCTATGGACTAATTATAAAAGCACATTACTAGTGCAGTGTGGCAATGGGACCCCACACCATGCCAGGAAATTACAAGGGATAGGTAATATTGCCTTAACATTCCCTACACAATTCAAATAGTATTGCAATTGGATCTCATTGGGTATTGGAGACCATCGAGAAAGTGGGAACTCAAGTGTACTATGATTAAATGCCCTCTTAGTGATTCTCAACCAAGGCTTTCTGTTACCCTGGGGTTCTTTAGGAAGTTGCTAGGATGTTCCTTGAGAAATTAGAAATTTGTACCTCTAAGGTAAGTACCACTGACACCTATTATCTATTTGAGTGTCTGTAAGGGTAACATTCCTCCTATTGTCTAGCAATGTAAGAGGCATTAATCCCATTGCCCACCAGGCAATATAATATGAATTGGGCATAAGATAAATATTGACAGGGATTTCCTGAAACCTGAAAGTTATTTTAAGGGTTCTCCCATGTTAAAGAGTTTGAAAAAGGCTGCTCCAAGGGAAAGCCCTGCTGCAACTCTGTATTTATTTACCGCTAAGAGGTCCTTTAGACCCATTTTTACAAGTTCACTAAGAAGCTCAGCAAATGGAATAGTATGTTCCAGTGTACCAACCAACAGCAAAGCCAATATTCAAATATAGAACAGCAGTATATATCTAAACCCTTGCACCTTCAGGGTAAATCTTCTGTTAACTTTAAAGCAGGCACCAGGATTGACATTACTGTGTAATCTCCAAAACAACACCTCGGGAAGTAGATGATGATCCCGGGTGATACTTGAGCAAAGATAGTTCTGTCCCGAAGTGAAAAGCAGATGGAGGCATTATCGGGGGAACACTGGATTTCTAGGAGAGGCAGTTATTACCCAAACACACATTAATTAGCATGTATGACCTAAACATGAAATATGTAACTGATGTTTGGTCCACATTAACGAAAACCTAGTTGCCTTTTAACCCATGTTAAATAATTATTATTATTGGCCCTTCCTGCAAGCAACAGAGGCTCCTGTTTTCATTTATTGAGTCAGCACACAACATTTTTCTGTAAAGCACTTAGAAGTCTACTATTCTTGGGTCACCGTAATAAAAATGAATAATGTTTTTGCTCTTCGGCCTGATGGAAAGTAAAAGACTCTTTTCTGCTATGACTGTTGTATCCTTGTGTAACTGCTCAGCTAAAACTTGACTTACCTGCTATCCACACTGCCGGCTCAGCCAAGACAACCAGAGGTTGAGAGATAAATGTGACTGTACAGGGTAATGCTATACTTTGCTAAGCTGGATACTGAAGGATCCATTGAAAGTATAGTCTTTTGGAAACTTGTCCACTCGCAGAATTAAATTTCTTGAAATCAGAAATATTGAAAAAGCTGTAACTGTGGACACATGCTTCGTCTAAGAAATTTCCAAGTACAATTTATTTGACAGAAATGGGTATATATACAGCAAACATTTTCCAAATTGACATTTGACCTAATTGTCAGCTAAGGGTTGGGCTTGCAGTGTGTGTGTATATATATATATATATATATATATATATATATATATATACACAATACAAATTATATAGGAACAAGAAGATAAATAAAATAAAAAAATAGATACAAAAAATACATTAAAGCAGAACTATCAGTAAAATAAAAAAGTAATATTAACACTTACCTTTACAGGTGGAAAGCCATCAATCCCTCATTGGTCACTTCCGTTTACTTTCACAGGCCCCAATGCTTCCACAACTGGCTTCAATCCAGTCCCATGCCATCCTAGATTCTTTCTGCGTCCTGGTGGTTCTGCCGGATGCCACCATCATCTGCCTTCATCTTCCAGCTGCTGCTTACATTACCCAATTTTGTAGAAAGCAGATGTCAGATTGGGTGACGTATGCCCCAGTAAATGTAAAAAAAAGTGCTGATCTCCCTGAGCATTTGTGGGATCGTCATTTTTTTTAATGCCCCTTCTACTCATGACTGAGATTGGGCATGCACAGAAGGAGCAGCCAGAAGCCTTCTGGGATGTATGACATTTTAGGTATTTCTGGAGGCTGAGGGTTTCCTATCCAATCAGTATAGGAAAAAAAATGGGGCACTGGTCAAGTATGAAGTGGGGAGCCCAAATACACAGCTCTCTGCACCCTTGCCATTTTGTCAGTTGGGGCCTGAAGTAGGAGTGGCCCAGGCCCTTTGCCTTATCTTTAGAACCATTCATGGTTTTTGAAGGGAAATTTTTATCTTTTAATCTCTGCCATCTGTTTCCAATGACAACTGTGGCCATGCAGCCTTGGGTCAGCACGAAGAGCCCAACTGGACATTAAAGGCTTCTTAACCATATGAGAGTCCACCTATAAAACAAATACACAAGGCTTTTTCTGTTTTTTAAAGTAGACCTGTGACAAACGGATGTTATTAGGGTGGAGTCCTTTTTTTTTAAATCTTTGTTTTGCTTGGATGGTAATTAAGAAAAATACAAAATTGAAGCTCTGAAGCCTTTCCTGGAGCCGCGGTGATTAAATGCCGCTGTTTCAGTATTTGTTTGGCTTGCTGAGCCAAGTTTTCAGACACTCCATTTAACACAAGCCTTTGCCTTCTGAGTCTGCCCATAAATTTTCTGTCCTGAAAACAGGTTTCAGGGTGAATGTTTTGATTGTACAGAGGAAAAAAAAAAGAACCTGTTTTATAACGGAACAGTGCTGAAAATTGTTCTAAATATTTCAACAGCACGTGAACTGGGATCTGCGGACATTCTGGCCAAATTCCCAAAATTCCATCCATGACACAGGGATAGAACGTACTTTGTCACGCAGTTCTATTGCATAGGCCTATTGCATGAAGCAAAGATCTGCAAACCATAGTGATCAATCAGCAATGAGTAGATGATGGACTAATTGGTGTTATGGGGGTAACTGCACTGTACACATTGCTCTCTGCCTCATTAAAACTTCTCAATATTGTTATAAATTGGCGGTTCCCATTTGTGTGCCGTGGTCAGCCACTGGTCCTTCGTGGGCTGCCATTACACAAGTTTCCCCCTCCAGCTGTGTGCTGGTTTTAGCCATACAACTGTACCATCTGCTGGACCAGATTGGGAACTGTTGTGGGTACACCAGGCAGAAACTACAGAATTTTATTTAGTTTATTGTCTCAATGCCTAAGGTATGGCTCCTTCTGGTCCATGTGGACACTGGTTTGTGTCCTGTGCACCCTGACTGCTATTCTGCTTTGACCATGGGTTGCCCCTTGTTCATCTATCTACTGTCCAACTTTATTCCTGGGTCTGCCTGACTGCTCCCTGCTCTGCCACATGTCTGTCATTGGATTCCACCTTAGCAATGCCTGCCAAATACACCTAGTCAATGAACTGCAATAAGTGCTTGCATGACAAGTTGTTTCTTGACATTGGATGCTTGTCGATTCAGAACTCAGAAAAGAAACAGAACAGAATACAAATTATATATATATATTTATATATATCAAAAAGAATGATAGAAAGAAACTGGTTAACCTCTTCCTAGATTTTACTGCTTTTGGTTCTCCCTGTAGGGTTGATTTATCCTCTACAGGTGCTAGTGACAATATTTATATTTTGGGACAGAAGGGGGAGGTAAATTTCACCTAAGGAGCACAAACAGCATCCCCCTCAATCCAAGGAAAAAAATGACATTAGATTAATTCTTTATCCAAATCTCCAAGAGGAATTTATCAAACATCTCCCAGAGGTGACTTTTTCAGCATTTTACTTTCATTTATTTTTCCTTCCCAGCAGCTCCCCAACTCCCATCCAGCATAAACTTGGCAGTTCATCTCTTTCTTTCAACACTTACTCACTATCATCCTCCTAGAAGTATTTTCTGCATCTCAACTCATTCAGCTCTCCCCTTCCAGCATCTCCCTAGATTTGATGCATCAGCTTATCTATTCTGACCCGCCCCCTCGGAGTGACTCAGCAGCTCAGCTCCCTTGACCAGTCCCCCTAAGAGCGATTAAGCAGCTCAGCTCTCATGACCAGTTCGTCAGGAAGGTCTAAAAAGCTTAGCTCCCCTAGCCAATTCCCCGCCCCCCCTAGGATTGACTTAACAAGTCATCCCCCCTGACCGCCCCCTAGGAGTGATTCAGCAGCTTACTTCCATGAGCTCAATTGCCCTGGCCAGCCCCCTAGGAGAGTCGCAACAGCTCCCCCCACCTCCCCCTTCAACTTCCCCCCAAGTCATTACGCAGCTCTGCTACAAAAACCCCACATTTCCCAGGTATGACTCAGCAGTTCAGCTCACCTTGCTTCTCCATCCCAGGCAAGAACTTGGCAGCTTTCCAGCCTAATCTCTAATGAATACACAGAATAAAAAGAAGCTGAGATGCTGATTCAGGCCCTGGCTAAAGGGATTTCCCCTCACTTTCTGTTTTGTGACAACAGTTTTTAACAACAACATCACATATTGAACTACTTTTCGTAGTACTAGGGGGGAATACGAGAACACCCAGCGTTTTCATTTTATTTATTTCCTTATAGATATTATGCAATTTTAAGGCACATAGAACAGGATTTGAAATTGTTGTCACTGGAACAAAGCAAAAAAAAAAAAAACAAGACTTCTGTAATGTTGTAAAAATCAAACCTCTCAACACTATTCAAAAATAAAGTGTCTCTATAGCAAAACATTTTTCTTTTGGATAGAATTGGGTTTGCTGGGTTTCTGCCCTGGAAATATATTAAATGAAAGTGAGTAAAATCTCCATTGTTTGATTGTTGTCATCAGAACAGATTTTACCCCCCCCCCCCCCATATTTTGGGTGAGAACTCTAAAATGTTGCATTTCTGTCCCTGCAACAGTAGCCACCAGGACATGGGGGGGGGGGGATTTCCCCAAGTGGTGGGCACAACAACCATAATGGGGGGGAATTGTGGAGAACTTTTTAAAATGCTATTGCTTGTGCATGAGAAGCACTTGGAGGCTGGTACGCAGCTCCAAAAGGTTCTAGAGACACTTTATAGTGGTCCCTGAGTAATCATAGAAAGAAATTGGAAGAAATATAGTTAGGTTTGACGAAAATGATTTATTTATGTCCAGTGATCCACAAAGTTCCTCATTTTGGGAGCTACTGGCACCTCCTTTATTGGGGCTGGGACAATCCCTCTGCTAAAGGTAATATAAACTGACCTCAGCAACTTTTAGTTTCATCAATCTCTTAGCCCAACCTAAATTTTAATTCTTTATTGTTTCATACCTTATAAAAAAACCCTGAAATGTGTTAGCCCATCTACAAATAAATAAGTGGAACCCAATTTCACCCAAGACTGGCTCCAACCATTCCAGAACCTTTAGGCATCTTCTGTTCTCTTCCCCAAAAGGTTCTCTGATTGTTTTTTTCCAGTAATGATGTTACAAAGTTTCTTTTTTAAGGAACTTGCTTGTAATTTATGTTTATTTGCCCTTAAACCAAGAGTGAGTCTGGCAGGACAGTTTCATCTGTGACACAGCAGTGTCTCGAACCACGCCAGTCGCCGGCCGCTCACTAAGCACACAGCTGAAGTGGCCTTTCCACCGCAGGCTCAGCAGTTTCATCATCGGAGGACATAAATAGCCTCTCTATTTCTGCTTTCTAATACGTGCCCATTAGCGAGATACTTGGCACATATCACCAGCTGAGCTGGCATATCCGTTGTCGTGGAAATAATAAGAACCCCCCACCACCACCCTCCACCCGCTGTACATCTTTTCTCAGAATTTTCTCCGCAGTCATTTTTTTGCATCAAGTGTGATTTAAATGTCACAAATTTACTTTCGCACCCCAGAATTTGCCACCTGCTGTACCATTGCGAGGCCAGTTATATAATCTCTTGTGTTAATATTAACTCGAGTTGCCATAGGAAAGGCAAAGCTCTTGGAGACGACAAGATTAAGGTTTTGAAATGAATTTGTTGGATGGAGTTTGGAAAAAAAAGCTCAGAGGCTTTATGAATATCGGTTTCCATTATGTTTGGAGCTTGTCCGGGGTCGGGTTATAGGCCAGTCCCAGTCAACCATTGAAATGTTGTAGCCATAAAAACAGATACAGGAACTGTTGTATCTGCCTAGAAATTGTAAGACATTATGTGCTTCTGTGACCCTACCCCCACCTTAGAAAGGTGATGAAACTTTATGAGGGGCTGCAGTTCTGTAGACTTTTCTGCACTTTGGCATTTATTAAATATCAGCACACTGGTGAACTTGAAGGTTAATTTCTATGTTTGGCTTGCTGGTGTTCACCAGGTATACTGACTGAACATTGGACTTGTGATTTGAGCTACTCACCTGTTATGCTTCCATCACACGGCGACGCCATCTTTGGCTATCTTGATGGGCTGGGCTAGGACAGGATGACATATGCATATCTCTGGAGTTTATTCAGTCCCAGCAAGAGCAGGGGAATCTGGGTTTGACAAGTATCCTTGACAGCTCCATAGGAGGGAAGTGAGGGAATGTCCAAAGTAGCCATGTTTCATCAACAACTATTCAAGATAGGATTTTCATTAATGTGGAAAGATCTCATCCTACGTCCCGTGAGGTTTATAGGATAGAATGTAATGATAAATCTCCCCAAGGGAGGACAAAAAATAATGACATAAGGAGGATAATGCGATGAGATAAGGACGAGGAGTCAAAAAATTTAAATCATTCATCTAATAATTAGGTTACCACTGCACTGCTATAGGTGCAGTAAATGCTTTATTTGTCTTCAATGATCCACAATGCTCTGCATATTCAGAGCTACTGGAACCCCCGGTGCACCATCCGGTGCCCCGGTGACCACTACTAGTCAATGGGATTGCTGACCGCTGTGTTCCTTAATAGTGGATCACACTTAATATTTTAGCATTTTTATTAAAAAAGCGATACATATCTTAGGTTATATATAAAGCTGGTGTTAAAACCTTTGGGAATATTTAGCCACAAATGTGTAAAATATTTACTTGTTCCTGTTTATTACTATTATTGTTAACAGTAACTTTTACTTATAAAGTGACAAAAAATACTATTCCAAACTTCTGGCTGTTAGCCTTTTGCCAAGGTGTACACTGGTCAGCTTTCCCATTGGGAACCACTGTAAACCAATCAGCGTGAGCCCAAAGTTAATGTACACAGTGACAGCTAATTTAGTTAGAACTACGTTATAGTCACAGTTTGAATAAAACCAAACCACATGGTGAATGTTTGAACCTATTGTTATATCTGATTAGCAACATTGCTTTCCAGGATGCACAAAGATTTCTTACACAACAAAAAAGAGATTGTGGACTTTGATTAAAATGGATCTTAATCAGATTGCTGACTAAGCATCGATGTTGGTCAGTTGGAGAGGCAGATATAATCATTTGTTTGGCTGGAGATTATGTTGCTGATTGGGTGGATTTATTTTTTGGCTGTGGACCATAGCAATTTATTGTTGGCTTGGAGGTAAAATTGGTTGCTTGATGGGCTATAGAATTTATTGCGGGCAAGGGGATGTAATCAGGGTTTGCTGGCCAGTAACTGTGTACTAATTTTTTTTCTCTATATATTAAATGGAATTTCAGTAAAATAATGTGCGTCTATGTGCTTTTTGTAAGATTTGAATAAACTAAAATCTGCATGAAGTTCTTTCAAGACCAGTTGTTAGAATCGGTGGCATACCTACTGTACATACCTATGGGCCCTGATGCGGTATGTCAATCTGGGTCCTCCTGGCTACGATCAATGATTGTTAGAGCTGCAGTTAGTTCATTTACAATATTAGGTATATCTTACGTTAATGCTGTTATTTAAATGCAAGCATGGGTTAAAGATCCAGCATTAGGCATTACCTCCAGGCTTTTTGGAAACTCTTGTTATCCCTCCTTCTCAATCATTAAAAAAAAGTTATAAAGCAGGACAGGTATTGCCTGAATTAAGGACATCCGAGATATGGACGACTCCTAGATACGAACGTGGCTTCCCTGCAAGGTGAAGGCTTTATAGGGGGGAGGGCAGTTTGGATGACTTGCAGCAGAAATCTTTTGCTAAACACAGCTGAGACTGCGCTTTTTTGTAACATCTTGTAAGTCTTTAATGACCAAGACAAACTCTGCAGTTGTTTCTTTTTTCATATCAAAGCGCAGCTTGCTCCAGAGGTAATGAATGTCTAGGCTCCATAAAGTTTTTTTTTTTTTGCTTATTTTGCTTTGTTTGTGATTAGCTCACAATGAGGGTTTTATATAGTAACTGACACCACACTGCCTAATATTATGTTGAGACAAACATCTGTCCTAATTGCATTTATTAATAATGTACCTGTTCTGACTTACATACAAATTCAACTTAAGAACAACCCTACAGTCTCTATTTCATATGTAACCCGGGGACTACCTGTATTAGACCTGTCTATCACTGGAACAACTTCTACTTGGACGGGGCCAATGATCCAGCACTGCACTATTGTCCACACCTATCTGTTCCCTCTTTCTAACATCATCATGCCATACAGCTTTCTGGATCCTGAAAGGATTGTGTCAATGGACAGCAAATCAGAGTGATGTACAGTCCAGCAGTAATGTTGACTGCTTATCTTCCGAAGGAAAAAAAATTGGGAATGTTGTAACATGTGTCTGTGGATATAAGTGAGTAATGGAGCATTTAGGTATTTATTATTTTTTTGATGATTGACTGGTGGTGGTAAGTTAGGATGAGGAAGGGGAAGATCTGTCTGCCCAGGAATTGCCCAAAAAACCCCAAATTGTCACATTGAATAGGTACCTCTGATGAGCAGGTTGGGATTGACAACTTGATTTACTTTCTCTATGCTAAGCGAGAGGCAGAATAGCCCAACAAGGAAATAACTGAATATCTGAGAACAAACTGTAGTTTTTGTGTACTGGTTATGCATCAGTGAGTTGTTAGTTCATAGTTCACATTTGGCAGCCGTTTCTATAAACATTGGCAAAGGATCGGTTGCTTTAAGTACCAATTAAATCATGCACATTGCCTTTTCTGTGAACAAAAACTTGATACAACTCCTACTTCTGATGTCTTACTTTCTAAAAACATGTGCATAGAAAGTTTGCAATTTTGTCTAAAGAATACAACTTATCTGCCTTTGTTGTTTTAAAAAGATAAGTTGAAAATGCTTACCATGACCTATGTATATGCTGCTTTGAAAACTCCTTGTACAATTAGAATATAAGCAAAAAACATTTCTATGAAAAAGTTCCCAAACTGTAACCATGTTATGGTGCCTCTTCAGAACACAATGTATTCAGATCACAACATCTCTGGAAGCAGCTCCTGCCCTGTTCACTTCCCAGGCCAAAATACATAAAAAAACCAAAATAAAATTCTGTTTGTGCTTGGAGAAGGAGCAGAAAGCAAGGATTTCTCTGAATTTGTCTCATGCCCTTGAAAACCTGTACAGGAGGATTCACATTTGTACCTCTGGGCTCAGTATCTCCGTCAAAAGAGAGAAATGGATACGTATGGTACTAAGCAATGTGTCACTGGGCTTCACTGGTAAAACTCTGTCCTTGGGAGCCGGGAACAGTCCACCATCCAAAATTCACCTTTATTTGGATGGCTACCTTTTATCTTTATTCATTCTTGATTTTCCTGTTTTTATTAAAAAAAAACGGGCATTGTTTAAGGCCCATCTATAACATAGTATTGAGATAATATGTGGCAACACATGCTATGTGCATTGATGCAATGTGGAGCCTTGGATTCCAAAGGGCTACCCAACAAACCTTGCCAACAGACCCATGTGGCACAACAGGTGTCAACATACTGACGTGCAGTTCACTGCATTTTTGATGCGTTGAGAAACCATTCAGCTCAAGTAATCCATGTGCTTTTCTTATACCTACAATCAGAAATATTTTATATGTTTACAGCAGCATGCTAAGCAATGCGTACACATAACAGGTATTAGATTACTACTCTGCTTTCCTCTCCTGAAGGATGTAACATCTATGTTCAGGCATCCTGTAGGGTCACCATGCACTTCCTGGACCAAGATGACACCTGTAAATCCAAATGTACAAATTTTAATAATGAAAGGTGAAGATTTTGATAAAACATTATAATAATTCAGTGTTCTCCCTAAAATCTTTTAGCTGGGCGCACTACCTGGCACTTTTCAGTACTTTTTGTTTGGTTGCTGGTGAGTTGGGTCACAATACAGGGCTGCCATCCTCAACTTCTTCCCACCCAGCTTAAAAATAACCAGAGGTAATACTGCTGTTAATTCTTAGGGGTAAGGATTTATGACATTCGATGCCCACTGGTAACATATGGGTGGTATTTATTCTTTGCTAAACAGCTTGAGTGAGCTCAAAGCATTTGACAAACTTTCCACAGCTTTCTGAAGCCAATAAATCACGGATCACTGGGAGCTTTGACAATTTTAGCATTAAAACATTATGCATGATCAGGCAATTAATATTAGGGGGGTAACTCTAAATTTCAATGTAAATTGGAAGTTTGGTCTGTCTACAAACATTCAGCTATTTATAAGTAATATTTAGCAGTACATAAAAGACAAACCCTCCCTGACCTCTGCAGTTGCAGCTACCGTGAAGTAATTCAGCTGGGTCTTCATCCTGATCTCAGCTGCAAAGGTATTGGTGGAGAGCTGAATTACTCAGAGAACGTGAAAGAGAAACAAAAAGGCTTCAGTTTCAAACAGTTGGAATAAATCACTCCACAATGACAGCAACTACAGAGGTCAGTGATGGCTTTTTCACTGCTTTTAATACTTTATGAAACATTTTGTAAAACCGCTTGTAAAACTTCTCTATATGGACCATATTATATATTTCAATAGGGTGATCATATCCCCCCTCAAACATCTCTTCTCTTCAGCCCAGCTAATCTCTGCTCATAGCTGAGCTTCTCTATTCCTTTTATTAGTTTAATTGCCTTTCTGTGCACTCTCTCCAGATCCACAACTTGTTAACTGTGCTCAAAACTGGACTGCATATTCCAGATGAGTTCTGATCAATGCTTTGTTCAAGAGCAGATGTTCTGATGATTTTGCCTTTTGTAATTAATTCCTAAAATGGCAGAGGATTTCCTGTGTCTGTGAACCTCATAGCTGTATATTTGCTTTGTGAGGTCATTGGTGGCACTTCTGTTTCTGACACCAGATTTGGTGATATCATGACTGTGCAGCTTATGGTTTTCTCTGCTGGAGAGGAAAGTGTACCTGAGGACCTGTAGTGCCAGGATCCCCCTTCTTTTACATCCTTCACCTCTCATGCTTCTCCTTAATCGTTACCCCACCAGCCATCAGTTCATCATGGGGATAACTTTGACATGAAGAAGAATACCCTACCTCTACCAATATGGCCACAACAGAGACTCAAAGCAAGGTAAGTCATTCATTGGGGAAAAGATCAGCTGATGGGAGACCATGGGTAAGATGATGACGCATTTTGACTGGTAGTTTGCAAAGTTTAGGTCCTCTGTAAAAACAGCTGCAGTGTGCTGTACAGTTTATTAGACACATTAGGTTTACTAACTCTTTTCTATTCTGGAACGTTGGTAAATTCAACTTACAATGCCAAGTTTTCAGAACAGCATATTGCAATGCTCCACTGCCAACCTCAGAAACTTTTCTGATGTTGAAACTCCACAAAGGAATTATCAGACTGTTATGCTCATCATACTAATTGTTTTGTGACTATAAAGTAGTAATCTTCCTTTTACAGTGTAGCATCATAAAAGTTTTTTTAAGTAACATTTCAGGGAAAAGTAATAAGTATACACGAGGAAGAGCTAGACAGAGTTCTTACCAGGAATATTTCCTGCAGTGGAACTCAACCAATAAATGAAATATCAAATACATGTTATTGTATCCTTTTTGACGTCATTTCAAATGTTATTTTTTATTAAAGCTGGTGATAATGCCATAAAGGTCGTTATGTAGGCATTTTCTGCTATGGGGTGACAACTGTCTGCCAGTTGTTTTCCTGTATTGTCATTGTGTCATCCCTCAGGCTGTGCTGACATCAGGTCTGATTTATTAAAACTTTTCTATAAAGATCAGAGAAGTTCAATTAACTGGACCTCGGTGATACTTCAAACCTGGAATGGATTTCTTAAAAAATCTTTGGCTAAAAGTTGGCAAATGTTTCCAATCCTGAACCAGATTCATTCCATGTTTACTGAATCACCCAGGTTCTCACATGAACCCCCTTCGGACTTGGAGTGCTTTAATAAAGCAGGTCCATTGGAACTGATTTACTAACAGAATATTGACTGTTACCTTATCAAGTGAATTAGCAGTTTGCATAGGATAAATAACTTTGCTAATAGCTTTGTGAATGTGGTGATACTTCACTTTGCCCAATCACGTACATGGAAATGTAGAAAACAGGACGTGTCCATGTATGTCATTATATGGATAAAGTCAGAAGAGATTTAGCTCATTTACCAGGCTTTATTAAATATCTCTTGCAAGGGGTCAATTCACTTTTCTTTGTGGACACCCTATATTGCTTTAGTAATTCAACCCCATGGTCTACTGTCCTGTATATTAGTAGGCCTGTCCGGAGCAATAATGTGCAGCCAGTGAAGCAGCACTATAGAGATACAATAAAAAAGTAAACAGTGTTTTAAAATGAATTTATGATATAAAAAAATGAATGATTACGTAACAGCTGAATCTTAAAAGCATAAACAACAGGATAAAGTTATCCTCAACAAGGTGACAAATAAAGATCCTTATCCCAGGGTAAAGTATTGTGAATTCAGCCAAAAGTCAAATTGGGGTTTTAGTTTTGCTTTACAACAGAACTAAATCCGCACTGCTTACCTATCCCTGATCCATGGCAGGGCACCACCATCTTCCTTCCTTTCTTCTTCCTCCTTACAATCTTTGGCAATCCTGATTGGCTGTGCCGGGATGATGTAACTCATACACATGCTCGTGGGAGTTTAATAATTCCCTGGTCAGCTGAGATTGCTGGGAAAATTTGACTGCAGAAAGGCGATCAGGCAGGCAAGAACAGTTTTCGCAGGCATCACCTGTCCCTTTCTGCAATGTCCTCCTGCCTGGTCGTGGATTTTGTTCCATCTTAATGCCGCACTTCAGACAAAGGATTCCCGACATTTTTAGAAATTAACCAGATTAGCTTTATCTTAGTTCAAGTAAAGATGGTTTTAGACAAAATTGGGCCCTGGTATACTATTAACTAGGAGCCCCGAATGGACAGCATTTCATCTCCCTGCACCTCTTTCATTGGGTCTGATTTATTAAAGCTCACCAAAACTGGAGAAGGTAGACTATCATGGGTGAATTTGGATGATCCAGCAAACCAGCTGGATCACCAAGGTTCACTCATGAAAGTGTATATTCTCCAGCCTTAGAGGGCTTTATTAAATCGGGCCTTTTCTGTCAATTGGGGCCCTAAGGATGATGGGGGCCCTGGGCAATTGCTTAGTTTACACTACCTTTTAACTGGATCTTTTCACACACTATGGTGGTGCCCATCTTCTACATCATTCTAAAAAGAGCTCAGCTTGCAGTAGCATCAATGCTGAGCTTACTATCTTGGTTCAGACCTGTGTAGCCATACAAACACAGCACAAAAACTCAAGTTTCTTTGCCTGTTTTCCACCATAAATGTGTTTTTTCAATTATATTTTATCTGACCAGGCCAGACTCAAATAAAGCTTTATGTAGTTATTTAAAGAGACCGAATAGAGGACAAATGGCAGAGGGGTTAATCTTTCATGGGAACGTGCGGTTGAAATAATCCATCGTGAAACACAACCTCCTCTGGGAACTCTTACATATCTAGCCAGCTGAAATGCCCTCCTGGTGCCAAAATGATGATTTATGAATGTGACAGGAGGCTGTCCAAGAAAACTTGGGACTTCCAGGAAATTCTCTGACTCCATCATCTGCTTCTGATCTCCAGTGTCGCCAACATGGAGTGTGTTATATATCCACAGACAGATCTAATAATGTACGTGTTTACAACAATTTGCAGTAATGGCATCAACTTACCAAGTCCACTTTTATTGCTTCCTCCAGAACCCGAGGTACAATAACCTAGTGAAGATATGAACTAGAGGAGGATAAACTGGAGATGGTTCAAAGTAGGTTAACTAGGAGGTCACAACTAGTCACAAGATAATCTAGGTAAACTAAGAAAAGACAAATTTAAGATGAGTATTTAAACTAAGTGAACTAGGGGAGGACAAATAGTCACCATAAAAAGTAATCTAGGGGATGGTAAACCGGTGATGGTACTATCGAATTAAAATAGTAGGGGAAAATCTTGATATAGAAGAAGGTGATGTTGGGTAAAGTTGGGTAAACTAGGGGAAGAAAAACTAGGTCAACCAGATATAGTACAAGTTGGGTAAACTTGGAAAACAGGAAATGGTGACCTATTGAGCCTGATTTATTAAAGCTCAGAGATAGACTATCCGGGAGAATCTGGATGATCCAACAAACCCAGAAGGGAGCTGGTCAAGTATTGATACATTTGTCAATTTATAGCAACTAATTTTTATGATGAAGATATCCATTCCAATTTGCTGGATCATATAGGTTATCCCATAATAGTCTATCTTCTCCAGTCTTGGAGAACTTTAATAAATCGGGTTCATTGTCTATAGAACAAACTGGATAATCTAGGAGAGGATTGAACTGGTTAAAGAGCCAACTTAAAAAAGATACTTAGTAAAAGTACCCAATTTACTGGTTGTGCACCCATGGACTGGTGGATAACCTGGTAAAGTACAGAAAGTAGTTGGTTTCCTGGATGATGCCTGAACAAAAGTTGATTTGTCCTTCTGGGAAAAAGCTGATGAAGGCATTTTCAAAGGGATCCCTGGCAATAAATATCACTTACAGAGATCAAAGAAAAAAATGTTACATTGACACGTTCCTTAGCATGTAAATACTGAACCTGAATTTTTATATCTGATGATACATCCATTTTATGGATCATAATAGAACTATAATTAGTTATTATATGGATGTAGAACAGACATTTCTGACACCACAAATAGTTAACTTTAGCAGAGCCACAGTTTAGAAAACCTTTTTGGATTTATATAAGATGTTAAGGTGAAGAATGCGGCAACATGTCACAACATTTCCATAATCTCCAATTCAATCTCTCTGTCTGAGAGCTCAACTAAGTGACTCTAAAACAGCCAAAATAACTGCAGCGCCTTGATTTATTAGGACACATGACACGTAGGGGTGAAATCAGGTGTTAATTTCATCTTCTTGTATATGTATGTACCATTTTTTTATCATTTTAAACCTCTATTTCTTTTTTTTTAAAGACAAAGAATTTTAATGACAAAAAATTTGGATAGGGAATAATTAGCAGCTCGACTTTTTTTTCCCTTTTTTTGGGATGCACATCACCAGTGTTAATTACTACAGGGGCCAGGACCACATAATGGCCGTCTTACTTGCAATAGTTGCCCACTAGCCTTGACTACTGAAGAAAAGAAGATCAGATAAAAGGAGTTTAGGGAAAAAGGATGGGAAGGAGGGGCTGTTCCAGTTTTGCCCTGAGATAGTTTAAAAGTTATTATTATGGAATGGTGGGTAAGTAAGTAGTGAGGGTGTAAGAGACAGAAGAAGATGGGGAAGTGAGTTTAAAAAGATGTGTTTTAAGGTCTTTTGAATGTGCAGAAAGTAGGAGCAAGCTGAATAAGATGGGAAAGACCATTCTAGAGGGTGAAGAGGGGCAGCCCTAGAAAAATCTTGGACCTGTGCCTGTGATGTGGTTATGAATGAGGAAGTCATTATTAGGTCAATAAAGGAGCAAACAAAGCAGCTTGGGGGGGGGGGGGGTGTATTTTTCTATCAGGTCAGATGGATCAGTGGGACAGGAACTGTAGAGGGATTTGAAGACAAGGCACATAACCTTGAATTTAAATCTAAGGTGAAATGACAGCCAATAAGGAGAACTACAAAGAGAGGCACCAGAATAGTAGTGGTGGAAGGATGGATAAGTCTCGGGTTCCTCCAGAGATTTCTTGGTGTTCCTTAAGCAATGAGCATTTTGTGCTTCTCAGGTCAGTTTAGGTGACACCAAGGATCTTTCTGGTCACCTGTAGGGGTGGCAGCCTTTTCACTAACCACCATGTGACCATGTGAGCTGGGGATATAGTAATTATAGGAGGGGTTACCTGAAGATCTAAAGGTTATTTCAAGAATCCCCCCATGTTCAAAAGGTTGACAAAGGCTAAGCTAAGTAGTTACAGTTATGAGCTTTTATTTATATTATTTAAAGTTTAAACTTTTTTTTTTTTTAAATGTTCGGTAAAGTCAAAAAAGAATTAGCCGGGATTAGGTTTTTGTTCAGTTAAAGTCCATCGACGTCTAGGCTGTCCGCATGTTGACAACACAGATTTGTGATTTCTCTGCAGTCTTACAGAAAATAGAAAAATGGCAGAATTTATAAGTGAAAAAACTCATACATGTGCCATGGAATCAAATCATGCACAAAGACAGACTGCATGGATGTCATTTTTGATTTTGCCAGCAGTCACACTTCAAACTTTGCAGGTAAGAATGCAGTGTGAGTGGAATGCAAAGCACATTGGGGTAATTGTATACCTGTGACATGCACTTCTTACAGATGTCACTATATATTTGTGATCATTCAGCAGGATGGCACAACAGAATTGCATCCTTTCAGCACATATTTACTGCTAACTGTTTTGCCTTTAATATCTTTGAGTTATGTAAAAGCAAAAGACACGGCCCCTCCAGGATTTGAGTTATTTGATCTCCTAGCAACATAAGAAAATAACACAAAACTTTTTCTTTGTATTGCTTTTAATTTTGTAGATAACTGCATCTCTGCCTGGTGTGTGGACTGGCCAAAATGCTTGAATCCAGCGTATACATACATACATACAGGTGGGGAGGAGAACAATGTTTTGGTGAATGCATTTCCCATACGCCTGGAGCAAGAAGCAGCCACTGCGTTTGATAAAGTATTGCTATCAAACATTTGTGTTTTGCTTGTGTATGTGGTAATTACTTAGCAACTGAAATCAAGTCCAAAAACATTGTGAGAGTCTATTAACGCATTCCATTGCTTGCTGCAGTAGGGCGTTCATAGTCTGCTAAAAACTTTTAGTTTTTCAAAGCTTATCCATCAGAATGTCTGACATAAGGGGCATTTTCTGGCTTGCTGCTTGCTTTTCATTCTAATGATGGGGGGTAAAGTGTATTTATCAAGAACAAAAGTGCAACATGTTGCAGCTTCTCAGTTTGTAGAATTTCTGGCTGGATTTGTTTTCTTGTGTCAGGCATTTCTTTTTCCCATTACTCTCACCTGATGATCCTGCCTCTAACGTACTACCTGTGACATCACCTACTTACTGTACTGTACATTGAGGAGCATTGTCACCCTAGCAATGGAAGTCATAGCTCCCATATATCCCTCATTCGAAGGAACTGACAAACTTTTAGAATCAAGTTCCTCTGTTCCTAATTTTCTTAAAGGGGAAAAAATAACACTTACCTTTACAGGTTAAAAACCACTGATCCTTCCACAAACTCCAGTAGGTCCTGCGCCATCCCTTCTTATTTCCGGAATGGACTGGACTGCGGGTGCCATCCCTTTCCTTTCTCTTCCAGCTTCCACTGCATAGGCATGAGATTGGGTGACATGTTTTTTTGATACTGTAAAAAAAATGCCAATCTGACTTCCAAGAAAGCCCCTTCTGCGCATGCTCTATCTGGAGTATACAAAGAAAAGGACTGGATTGCACATGTTAGAGATTGGCAAAAGGTATTCTGAGGCCACTTGCATGAACAACTAGGGGTCCATGGCAAATATCAGGTAAAAGGGTTTACAAAGCAGCTCCAAGCTTTTTAATAAAAGTCCATCTATAAAAAGAAATCTTGCTGATGGACAATAAACTGTGGGCTATCCTATCAGTTGGCTTGTGGTTGCTCTCTACATCCTTTTTCTTTCTAAGTTGTCTTTCTTTTTAGTCTGTATAGACCTCCTAAAAGTATGATAGTTCATCCGATCTCTAAGTTTTTGCAATTATTCATTTAAAAAAACCCAATGAAGGGAAAGTAAAGATGAAACAAAAATAAATGTAGTTTTAGCCAGCATTTTTTATGAATTAATTATTGAAGAGCTGTACAGATCAGGGTGGGGTAGGGGTGTGTCCTTTGTCTACAGGTGTTCCTGTTTCACTTCTCAAAAAGTTGGGAGGTACGCAGGTGTAGAGACATTGGGCCTGATTTATTACCCTGGTTGGGAAACATGGCACTAAGTGATGTGAGATGGGTAGAAAAAAAAGTTTGGGGTGACCTTTTGGAAGGATGTTGGCCTGCTCCAGCCATGGCTTTAGGCCTTGCGGTCTTCCCTGTCTAGTCCTTTCCCTGCCATAAGTCAAGGCGATGAGTTGCAAAAAAAGTAGCCTCAAGAGATTCTGGGGAGAGCTATGAGAAAGCGTCTCCTGTACCTAACCATAATGTCATCACCATGGCATGGAACCAAGAGGTTCGTGGGTTGAGACTTCTGTATATTAAAGTGTCTGATGAGGTTTTAGAAGAAAATGATCTGATATCAAGCAAAAAGAACTCCCAGGTTTCTGGACTGAGTTGCCTTTTGATAGTATTAATAATAGCTTGACTTGATTAAGGTTGGACTGTGAAGGTGCTTTGCAAAGGGCCACAGTACCTTCCAGCAGGCACTGTAGTTTAGGCTGCTAATAATGGGCCAGCTACTGTGATTAAGCAACCAGATCCAGAACTTCAGATGTGCATGATTTCTTCTATTGTTTCTGGGTATTCTGCACCCTCATCCTTACTTTCTATTTTATTCCACCAATAAATTCTTAAAGTTTCACCAATAAATTCCTGAAGCGCCCAACTATTTTTCCACGGTGCTAGGATTTTACTGCTTCCAGGAAAGCTAATACTGGGGAATGCAGAGGTGCCAGCTTGCTTCTCTTATATCGGAAGCAAAGGTGTCCGGTCCAACCCCATAGATGATTTACAAATTACTGAAAAGCACATGGCTGGCCTTGGCTCAAAGGTGTCAGAACACACAGTGTATCTCAACTTGCTGAATATGGGGTTATGTTTGCACAGACCAGTCAAAGTGCCTATGTTGTCTACTGCCTAAGGACCTATGGGAATCAAAACTGGACCATGAAGCAATAAGAAAGGATTGGCTGATCTGATTATTCACATTTTCCATTAGATGATGTGGATAGCCAGGTGCTTACCTAGGGAAGAGATGACAGAAGAACGCATTATGATAAGAAGGCAGACTGGCGGTGTGACTTAAAGGATCTGCTGCTACTGTGCCGGATATCACAGGACACCTTCAGAGGTCTTGTAAGGTCCAAGCTTCAATGGTTCACCCCTACTATAGCTTCACAAGGGAGACCTACACAATATTAGACAGGTGTTTTTTCAATTTGTTGACAGTCGGTGTATATTTACCAGGAAAAAAGAAAAAAAATGAGAGAAATTCATTGTTATGGATACGTACACTTTACTAGAGATGCACAAGAGATTTTTGTGGCTCCGTTTTGCTTCTAAAATTACCAGCTATCATCAGAAGTGATTGATTGCTAAACAAATGGGAAAAATGGCTCCCTGTGGAGTAAGTCAGTAGCTTGCAGTAGTGATCAGTAGAACATAAATAGAGCATTCCGCGATCGTGTAAACATGACTAAAGCTTCATAATGCTGCATATTACATAGTACGGCATGCTACTTGCATGTACATGGTACGGCACTGCATATTACATGGTACGGCATGCAAAGAAAAAACTCGTTTACCTTCTTTCATAAGAATTCTTTTTTTTTTTTTTTTTTGGAGTCCTCAGCAGCATAAATACCCTTGTGTTTCAAACAAAACAAAAATGTTTTTCCATGTTTCTCAGCCCTTTTCTCCCTAGCCCTACCATCCCTGACCCTCAGCTTTTATACATTGGATTTCTATTTTTTTAACTATGGTGGCTCAGCATCACATGTTCACATTACTAATTTTAGGAAAGCTATGTTCAACACATTGTCAGTGACTGGCAAATGATAGACATAATAAATTAGGAGATTGCTACATGGGTGCTTCCAGTTGTGCAGTTGTCCTGTAGGATCCTGAGAGTCATTACCACTCCTTATGCCCATGAACCTATTGTAGTAGCCTATAGGGAATGAATAGGGGTAGTAGTGATCGGTTTAGTACTGCCTGCTGTGAAATGTTGAAACTTTTCATAAAGGACCAACGCAGGGGTTGGGGCTACCAAGCAGGTAAAGAGCCCCTTTATATGAAGATTGAGAATTTTGCAGTTGGTTGTCATGATGTGTGAATAGGTATGTTGTCTCTAAAATGTATGATTGCTACACATGGGTTCGTTCAGTAAAGATTAACAAACATGAGTCTTGCATATATGGTCTACGTTTGCTGAATAAATGCTTTAATTGGAACAATCATTAAAATAAGAAAATTACACTTACCTTTAATTCCCCAGAGTCCTCAATCCTTCCAAACTTGGTTCCCATTTGGTCCCACACCATCCTGGATTCTTTTTTTGTCCCAGCACGAAAATACCACTGGGCGCCACCATCTTCTGCCTAATTCTGCCTACTTCACCTGATCTTGCCCTGTGCAAGGGCAAGATCAGGTGATGTTTCCTCCTGAAAAAAGAGAAAAAAGTGCCGATCTGACTGAGCATGCGTGAGATTGGTCTTTTTTTTTTTTACATTGTGGGAAAAAGCAAGGAAGCAGACCCAAGTCTCCTGGAATACAAGACATGTGTATCCAAGAAGGATCTGGGCTCCAAATTCAGTCTTTACCGCCATAACAGTAAGGGGCGGGCGTCAATTTCTTTTTTTAAAAAGTATTTAGAAAAAAACAAAAATGATTTTGCTTTATATGAAAGTGTTACTAACCCTTTTATGTAAAATATAAAATGTGATGATAGGTCCCTTTTAAATAATATGTTAATCTCAACATTTAACTTCTCCTATTTAATCCTTCGTTAACCTGTTCTAAATAATAGTAAAACCACTACTTTGTAAACCCCTATTTAATGTACAGCTCTGCGTAATATGTTGGCGCTATATAAATCCTGTTTATTAATAATAATAATAATAATAAAAATAATCTGTTCAATAAGTGCAAAGATACCCATTGATCCTGCTGGGAATATACAATAAACAACATTATTATCATTTGCATTCTTTCAAGCTATCTCTGAGCTCTCAAAAGCTCAAACATATTTGGGTCAATAAGCTGCAATATAAATTATTTGCATTCTTGGATATAGAAAGTTTTTTATTTCATTCTGGCATTTACAATTATTACGTCAGCCCCATAGAAATATATAAAGATTGTATTCCTATCTGAAGTTCTCCTTTAAACAAACAGGGTGCAAATATTACGCTCCAGAACACAACTGAACAATTACGAGGTCCATTCCAAAAAAGCCATGTGAAGCTGACCGGCCTTCTCCGGCAGCCAAGAGCGCGTCATTCCCAGAGCACAGGCGGATTGTGAATTGCAAAGGCCCAGTAAACATTTGCTCACTTGCGGATTAGCTGGTCAAACAGATGAAGTCATCGATTTGAATCCATTTACAGACAAACATACACATATCTGTGTTTCTTTTTGTTTTTGTGTTTTTTTGTATCCGCCCATATTTGCATTTGGAATAAAACAAAACCAGGGCTCCCCTTTCACCTGCTTGTTATTATAAAAGTGTCTTGAGCTCGGCAAACAATGCGCCAGGCCGTGGGCGAGGCTGGGCTTATTCGTTCCTTTGGAATTGTTACCCTTACGTCATTTATTACCCAGCCGGACTTTTACTGGATGATGTGTATAGAACAAAAAAGCAATTCCAGGCAGTGAATAAACCCAGCTACTGGTGCCTTCCAACAAACACTGCAATCAAGCACTTAGTTTTCCTCAGTCTGGGTTCTCTTTTATTGCCTGCAGCAAAATTGTGGAGAGAACCTCGCAGGGTCACTGGTGATGTTCTTTCTGAAGCTTGAAGCCCCTTCCATACTTGCAGTGATAAACCGTGCAGTTGGCAACCCTTGAACACATAGCACACTGCTCCACAAATTGCACTGCAGGTCAGCCTATTTGTGTGTGATTGTGGCTGCAGTTGCCACTGGGGTTTGATTCGCTTTCCAAAGGAGGAAAAGTAACTGCTTGGCCAAAAGTCTTTGGCCAAGTTTTTTGCCTTCTGGAACTGAACTGTGATCCGCTGCAACTTCATGCAGGAGTGTACAAAAAAAATGTTCATATGAATGGGAATGTTAGGCACTGTGGTTGAGTCTGCCTGGGTCTAAAATTGTCCTAATTGTCTAATTAGTGGGCAAGAGAAAAGTGCCTACAGGGATGTGATTGGGGTTACATTTACTGCATTTCAAAACAGGTAACCAAAAGGGGTTCTTAAATCTACAAATTAAGGAGCAAAGGGAGTACGGTGAAGTCAACTGGTGCACTACAGCAATACAGAACCAGATGAAGAGAAAACCCATAAAGTGAAAAAAAATTGGCAACCAACACATAAGGCTTATTGCCCAAAGTTAAAACCCCAAATAAAGCCAAAATCCAACAAGCAAATCGGCAAACATTAGGATTAGTGTAAATTAATATTACCATCTTTGGAACTGAACTTTTTAAAACCAAAAACTTCATTGTGTAGATGTGATTGGCTACAGCCAGAACCTCCCATGCCTTTTATTTTTAAGTTCTGCCTCTTCTTGTGGACACTAAGCCTCTACTGTATAGCAGGAATGCTGGGAAATGGGGTCTGGAATCTTTTGATTACTTTGAGGGTCACATGGTCACATATGATTGACCTTGCCACTGGTTGAATGGAGGTTTGAGAGGTAATGAGATGTAGTGCAGTGCACAATTTGCACATTTGACCCATAAAACAGATTTTCTGTCCACCACTTAATTCCTATACATTGTTTGTATTCACCTAATTTCTATCAGTTTGCCTTGTTTCACTTAAACCAATGAGATTTGAAAATTAAACAGTGATGGAATTGAATATTACAGCCAAACTTTGGGCTGAGCTCCTTTCCAGCTGGTCCCATCCCCAGCAGTATATATAGATTTTTAAATATATCTTCATATCAAGCACATTTTGTGGGGGCTACTCATATTTCCTCCCAGTGTTGGGTCCCCATGATACAGAAATTGGCACTATTTATGTAATATCAGTATCCTTGTTTGCATGAATATAGTGAGTGCTGGTATATAAATGTAGAACAGCATAGTAATGCTCCTCAGGGGCCGGCTCATAACACCCACTACTCATACTATCTTTCTGTTTGCGTGACTGAGGACATCTTGTGGCCAAAAAGCAGTACTTAGGGTGATATTTCTGGAACTAACCTTATTGGTATAACCTAGGAGGGGCCTATTTGTAACTATACGTATAGGCAACACATTGGCCTTTAGCACTAGAGTTCTTGCTTTGAATCTTAGCAGTATGTTTGTAATTGCATAATTTTTTTCCACTAAAATAAATATTTATATGTTTTTTAGGTCATTATAAATATTGCATATGAATATTTAACACTGCAATCAATCAGCAAGATTATTGACTTTCTGATGCTCAGAAAACAGGTAATTTATGAAACAGCTATTAAAAATCTATTTTTTAAATAGACTAGAAGAAATGGAGGTATCATATTATAATATAATAAATGTATAACTAATTAAGCCTGCTGGCCTATATCTGCCAAAGGAGGAAGGATGTGTCATTCTGCAGGGTGTGTAATCTGCTTTCTCCAGTCTTTAATTTTTTTTTAATTTTCCAAAAAAAAAAAATTTTCCTTTTTATAGAGTTTTTTATAGAGTCAAGCCAATGCCATGCATCCTCCTATGTCCTTCTTTAAGCTTCAACAGTGAGATTACATACCTGCCTCGTTTTGCTGAGGTGGCATTTACTACCTTCGCCAATACATATGATCAGGCGGCGATGCGGAAGGTCATTTGCATCCCTGTTCCCACAGCGTCTCCTTCCTTCTATAACCTGATTAACAGGTAGCAACACCTGTTAGATAAACAGCAGTTTAACAAACAAGGAGGGTCCAGAACTGTTGGATTTGGGTTCAGTCCAAGCACTCAGCACGTGCAAAAATGCAGATATATGTTTAGGCGGATCATCCGATATATTATTTTATGGTAAGTGCAACATTCTAGGTAAGGTGCCAGTGTACCACCTCCAGGTGTTTATTACCTTTCACTGAGGTCATTGTAAATCACCCTTTGCAATGCTTTCATCTGCTTTTCCCTCCAGAAGCCCAGCCATTATTCAGGGTCAGAATCTGCCATCTATCTACCGTCAGTCTAAATTTTCTTGCACCACTGTCCTGGTGTACAATATTCATTGCAAAGAAAATCTGGTGTTTATAGAACACTTGCTTCTTGAGAGGGATTTACACATTGTAGACAGATTTGGGGGTCATTGATGGCCAAAACCACCACAAGGTGGCAGCAATCTGCATCGTCAATGCCGAGGAACGATTCTAGAAATATGAGTTTTGCCTTTAACCCAGAGAATTAAGGGTGGAGGAAAGGAATTATTTCTGATATACTTTATGGTGTTTTGCAGCATAGACAGCTTGTGAAAGCACATTCCATGCCCTGTTTATTATACAGAATAAAAAATCAAAATGAGCAGCACTTCTGATGATTACATAATTGTTGCTGGAAATAAGTCATTTGGGCTCTTATTTGTACATTTTCCCTTGTGGATACCACTTTTTTTTACCTTGCTCTAAAACAATTAACGCACCAGTCCAGGGTGGCTCCTGAGCGAGCGGATCAGTGCTGCGTTCTTCAAGCCTCAGATGAAAACAATCATTTGGTCAAGATAAATCCTGACTATATAACAGAGACAACATTGCTTGAGTTAGGGATGGGCCATAAAACCAGCCTAATGGACCTGTTCACAGTGGAAAAAAATCTGCTTCCACTCATTCATTCAAACAGACGTTTATTTAGGAGATAAATCTACGCAGTGACAACCTCTAGATGGTTTTTTCTAATATTTAGAGACTCCGCTGATGGGTTTGGTCCACCCTTTGACATTCCCATTACGTTTTCGAATTCTTGCATTTGGATACTGAAGAAACATGATACAGGTTGACAATCGAAAAATCCGGCCATCGATAATCCAGGTCCTTCAGTTTCCTGGCATGAATTTTGATCACATTTTCAGTACAGGGACTGCATTACACTGTTCGCCACTAATGTTTTGATGGCGCTGTTCTCCAGAAACAGGTGTTAGGTCTTGCTTGCTAAACTAAATACACGTTGAGATGTCCCTGCTGCCTGCTCTATGGAACTGTGCCAGATGTCCGCAGTGCTGCGAGAGGAAGGCTGGCCTGTGTGTGGAGGTAAGTATAACTTTTAAAAAATCTAGTATTTTCGAAAATCCAGCACTTCTCAGGTCCAGAGGTTGCTGTATTTATGTTTGTCATCCTTTATTTACTGCAAATACTGAAGAATTGGTGGCATGAAGAAGCATCTAAATGGGTAGATCAGATCACCATGTGAATGAGACATCTCAATGTTCTTTTTCCCTGCAGTGACCATGAAGGATGGGTTTTGCCTAAAATCCAAAACCTACTTTAAGAAGGGCAAATGCAAGCCAGAAGGAGATCAACGTAAGGTCACATAAACCTATCAATTAATTTTGAAAGATCCAGAACTGATACCATCAACACAAACCAAACCAAGGGCTTTTATGCCCACCACGGCCAGTCTACTGCAATGCTTTTCTTCATTACAGCTGGCACTGGTGGTGTTCATGACCACGTGGAGCCATAACATCACACTCTCTGCCATATCACAGTGCCTAGGTCTGGCAATTGGCTGTTAGGTCCAAGAATTTTTCCTAATCAAGTTGCTTTCAATGGTTTGATGAATAGTGGGGGTTGGAGAATGTGGCAGAACTCCAAGGTGAACTGTGGTCATGTTCCTTAGATCAGCATCCTCCTTGGTATGGAAAAAAAACAATATTTAGTGGAAAAGGTACTTGAAGATAGATTCCTGCTCATGTCAGTGTTCTCAATAACTGAGCCAACATTTCAGCCCATTAGGTAGATGGTGACCCATTAGATTGCAAAACAAAAATGGGTCTGCCCATCTGAAAAAAATTGCAGGTACAGGCATTGTCAGCATGGTTGGGCTGGAGACTTGGGGCCCACCGAAGACATGAGGAGGGCCCACTATACCGCATAACTTTCATGGGACAGTGGCATTTTTCTGCAAGTAGTAGGGCCCTGGAGCCCACCTAAAGGCACATAAAACTAGTTTGGGGGCATATGACCAAGACCTACCTATGGGTCTTTTCTGATCCTCCTGCGGGCCCGTCCAACCTGGATTATCAGGGGTAATACTATAGTCCCCATAGGAAGGTATTAATTCCTGGACATATATCTAACATAATGCACTTGGTATAAGAAATCTTCAGATGCTAGCTCCACTTTAATTCCACCACTCTGTATTGTCTCAGAGCTCAGTGGAATATGTTGGCACTTTATAAATAAAGATTTTTATTATTAATAGCAGCAAAATCCTGGCCATCTATAAAATCCTGGCCCTCGGTTATAAAATGGCCCCTTGCCTGCTATAATTTTATAGATAAAGGTCCATGTTGTAAATCTTTCATTGTCCCCTCCTGACATAAGCCTGTAATCCTGGTCTTGAAGCACCTAGAGTAGACACCAGCATTTTAAAAGGCTGTTAAAGGTTTACAAGATTTTGCTGAAAGTGACAATTAAGCCCCTCTCAGGTCCCATCTATCAGTGCTGGATTCCTGTTGCCCAGAGATGGCGTGAAGTGAAGGGGAGAGTTGAGTGCTGAAAGACAAATGCTATGGGGGCTTTGCCATCCAAGAAAATGGCTTCCTGAAGCAGCACATTCACTGACCCAAAAACTCGGCCTCTCTGTTACAAATCCTTTAATTACCTCATGCTGACAAACAGCATTATGGGTATTAGCTGAGATATGTTAAGTGAAGTCGTTGAGGAGACAGAGTGAAGGTGCTGCTGGGATGGGGTGTAGACTTTCCATTTTCGCTAACTGTCTGCCAGATTTTTTTACATGCCGTCTTGCGATGGGTCAGCGAGCATGCTAATAGAGGCTCCAGCATGTTTTCATCGAGCATGTAGTTAAAAAACTTTCAAGTAATAGTGGAAATTATAGAATTTTATGTGCTTGCTGCTCCATATTTCATATACAGACGTTCAATGGTAATCTGTATATTAGAGGACGTGAAAAGAACGTGAATGTGTAAAGGGTGGATTATTGTCAGTGAACGCATCCAAGAATTGCACTGGGATCGGTCATCCATGAGCTGGTATCTCAGTTTAAGTAGTAGATTGTGACCCTGGATGATGTGAAAACAAAAATGGTACCAAAAAGTATAAAAAAGGGCAGATTCTGGCTTCACTATGATTTCTCCATTCCTTGTTTTCTCAGAGTAGAACAACATTTATTCCCTAGTCATCAGACTATAACAATTCATAAGGTCTGTCTATGAAATATTGAGACTGATATAAAAAAATCTGATTTCAATTTAGAAAAAGAAAAAAGTCCCAAGGTGTCAAGTCTGGTGAATATGGAGGATGATTTATTGGTCACAGAAAGTGCTGTGTGAGAAGGAGCATTGTCCTGATGAAGAATGAAACCATTTCCCACATTTCTGCCATCTTTTCCTGACTCCTTCTCTCAGCTTTGCCTTCCTTATAATAATGTTGGGTCACTGTTGTGCCTTCTGGAACCCATTCTGACAAAATGGCGCCCTTCATATCACAAAACACGATGATCATGGCTATGAATTTGGACTTTTTTGATTCTTGGTGATGAAGGTGTTTCCAGTGACTGTGGTTTTGTTTCAGGATCATACTGGAAGATCCAGGTTTCCTCACAAGTGATGACTTTATGAAAAAGGTTTGGCTCCACCTCTGTTGCTGCAGAATGTCAGCGCAAATTTCCTTACAGCACTTATTTTGCTCTGGTGTTAAATATTACTAAAAATATCAATTTGACGCTTTGCTCAGCTTTTAAACTTTCAGCACATGATTTCAACACATGAGGAGAAACACAACAGTAATAAACTGTGACTGACAACAAACTAAACACAAAGAGTTCCGGCATGTTTGGAGAAGTTTATACATTCATGGCAAGAAATCATAATAATCTCACTGCTTGTATAAGAGATAGAAACACAATCTCCTTATTTCATAGACAGACCACGTATCTATGTATTGCAAAAAAATAGATTGTTCCTTATTTTTTTGGTAACTGGTACCCTTATTCTATAACTTTTGTCTATGGGTTTAGATACACTTTAAGATCATTCACTATGGTTGTCTAGGGAAATAGAAAATGCATCTCATTTACTGTTTTTGTTGCTTGGAGCCTTGTGATGAGAGAAAAAGACACTTTTCACCAATTGCAAAAACAACATTCCAGCAAAATCAATTGTAGCCAATAGAAAGACTGAATAAGGGTGGCTTTAGGTGGTCTTTGAAATTGAAATAGGAAGGTCCTATTCATGTGCCAAAAATGGCCATAGTACAAATCAATGGATGGGGTTGGCAGGTAGAGAGACCCTGCATTGCAGCTCTAGACGTGAGCAACGTTGCTGTCTAGATTTGGGTTAAGATCAAATTCAACCAGAATTGTTCATATAGCACCAGGATTATATTATATAGCACAGGATTATTATAGCACCAACATATTACACAGCACTGTACATTAAATAGGGGTTACAAATGACAAACAGATACAGACAGTGACACAGGAGGAAGAGATGACCCTGTCCAAATGAGCCTACAATCTAGGATAGAGGTTTTTAACCTGGGTTCAACCGAACCCCAGGGGTTCGGTGAGTCAGTCTTGCGGGTTCGGCGGAGGTCAAAACACACCTCCGACTCAGTTATTCAGTGATTTTGATCAAGACTGATCGTGTACTCGGTTTCTTGATCTATCAATCTGTAACTAACGCCTTATATACATCAATCAATTCCTGATCAAAATTTGTGATTTACCTGATAGATGATTGAACGTGACCGAAGCGCTTATGATTCGTGATGATACGCCCCGCATGTCCATAATTGGCTGCAGGTGATCACGCAACATCGCTTGGCCTATCTGTGCTACAGGGGATTTGTTGCGCACAGTAGTCGAATTGTAACTGTTGTGATGGTACGTCGTGTGATACCTATCTTAATATTTTAATCCCTTCATACTAACTATATCGAGCAAAATACGAAAGTGGTTGGCCAAATATGTACAAATATGTATGGATTCACATATAACGGAACGTGATGGGAGTCAGCGTCCTAATTGCATGATTTGCAATGCCAAGTTGAGCAATTCTAGTCTAGCTCTGGCAAAACTAAGGAAACACTTCCTTAAGCTGCATGGAGATGGAAAATACAAGAACACAACGCTCGCTGAATTCAAGGTGAAGAGAGCAAGATTCGATGAAAAGGCTACTCTGCCTGTTCTCGACTTTGTACCCATCAACAAACCGATCCTCACAGCATCATACGAAGTTGCACAGCAGGGCAAACCACACACCATTGGTGAAACACTCATAAAACCAGCTGTGTTGAAGTTGGCGAATATCATGCTGGGAAAAGCGGCTGAAGTTCAGTTATCTCAAATTCCTCTTTCAAATGACATCATCAGCAACAGAATAGAGGACATGAGCAAAGACATCTTGGCTCAAGTAGTTGCAGATCTGATTTCAAGTCCGGCAAAATTCAGCCTTCAACTCGACGAGACCACAGACGTTTCCATCTAAGCCAGCTTGCAGTATTCGTGCGCTATGTGAAAGACGACGTGATAAAGGAAGATTTTTTCTTTTGTAAGCCTCTTACAACAACAACTAAGGCAACTGATGTGAAGAAACTTGTGGATGACTTCTTCAAAGACAACAATCTTTCGTGGGCTATGGTTTCTGCAGTTTGTTCGGACGGAGCTTCAGCCATGCTCGGAAGAAAGTCCGGTTTTGGTGCGCTAGTGAATGCCGATGCACCACACATCATTGTTACGCATTGCATTCTGCACAGGCAACCCAATTCTGGGTTCATTCTTATTTTAGCATACATGGCTGATATCTTTGCAGCTCTCAATCATCTCAAAAAGCAGATGCAGGGTGGTGGAGTCAACATCATCGAAGCGGAAGAAAACCTGAAAGCTTTTAAAAAAAAGCTACCATTATGGAAACGACGAACAGAAAACGATAACTTCGCAAACTTTCCCCTGCTAGACAACTGTGTAAGTAAGATCGAAGATGTATCTGGAATCGGAGACATTTCTGTACCCGCGGAACTGAAGCAAACTATTGCCACGCACTTAGATGAGCTTGCAAAGTCTCTCGACGGATACTTCCCTACAAGAGAGTCATATCCAGCATGGGTGAGACAGCCGTTCACGTTTAGTGTTGAGACAACAGATGTCAATGATGAATACCTCGATGAAATCATTGAAATTCAGCAGAGCCAGGTTCAACAGCAACTCTTCAGAACAACAACGCTCTCAACGTTTTGGTGTCAACAATTGGTAACGTACCCTGTTATTGCTAAGAAAGCTCTGGAAATTTTCATACCGTTTGTTACCACATATCTTTGCGAGCAATCCTTTTCGAGGATGCCGGACATAAAAACGAAGAAAAGGAACAGACTTTGTTGCGAAAATGACATGAGAGTGGCACTGGCCAAGGTAAAGCCGCGCATTCCTAAACTGGTCTCTGGGAGGCAACAGCAGAAGTCACACTGATTTGCAGTAAATTTCATTATTATGTTATTATTATTCGAAATATAGGAGAACTTTTTTGTTTTCAAAATTGATATTATTTTTTCCCTCACTGTATACCTATGTTTTGAATTTGTAAAAATCATATTTTATTTTTCCAATAAAGAAGGGTTCGGTGAATACGCATATAAAACTGGTGGGGTTCAGTTTGTCCAACAAGGTTAAGAACCACTGATCTAGGAGGAAGGAGAAGTAACATACAATATGAGAATTTGGGTCATTCGGTTTGGTACTACAAGGACCTCAAAATGATAATATTCATTAAAATTAGATATTTAGAGAATGAATGTTTTAATGAGTTTGGAACTGCCAATTCCTACTGCTGTGCTTATGCTTTACTATTTCATTGATCTTTTGACTTGTGCAAATGTCAGTCTCTATTTTTTTGTGTTTCTGCTACAAGAGCTGCTCAGTAGCTATTATAGATTATGGATGTAATGGAGGTTTATTTGTGCTCCTCAAACACTTGGACAGCTAAGAGGAGTCAAAGACACGTGACATCTGCAGCTTTGTGCTGACCTCTCCCAGAGCAACAATCAATCAATATGCTGGACTAGAAGGACTCAGGACTGGATTCCAAGGCTGCAGATAAAAGTAATAAAAGGGTGCGTAATCCACTATACATGAACTTAAGTAAACTTGCGTAGACGCTTTGTATAAGGTAACAATAAAGAAGAAGATAAACTTGTTGGTCCTTCTGTCTCAAGGTAGGTGAAATCTTAGCAACAGATAAACAAATTCTCCCTTTACATGAACTGACAATCGACAATTGCAAAGCTCTTGGGTGGCTCATTATCTTGTCTTCCATTCTACTTTGAAGAACACACCCGACTCTCTTTTTTTTCTTTCAAACAGGCCGCAGTTTTTATGATTTTTTTCTACACCTCCCAAAATCATGTCAAGCTCAACACAGGCTGTCAACGCACACGCTTAGATCAATGCCTCCCAAACATACATCCCTAACACAACAGCGCCGGCTACCATGGATATACCATCGCAACACATTACAAGCCGCCTAAACAAGACCAAATATCTGCCATTCTTTTCATTCCATGAACAGCCGATGTCTCACTAATAAGCATCACCTTTAACTTGGAAGCCATTTTGGCCCCTCAATTGATGCCAATTTCCAAAAATTGTATTATCAACACAAGCAACACAAATTGACAAATCATAACACAAATCTTGATACATCCTTAAAAGGAGATCTAAAGTCAGGGAAGAATTCATATTAATGTATTTACATCTTTTATGCTGTTGGTCTGTGTAGGGGTTGCTAATGGTTTTCACTATTTCTGGTTAAACATTATAGGACAGCAGAACGGTTGTAATGTCAGCTGCTTGCTTATAAGAAAGCTCCATGTCCCATTTTTCCTTCCATTTTGTGTTATGGATTTGGGTGGTCACACTTCAAGTTTCAGCTCTCTACAGCCCAATGGCTACTAATGACAACCTGGAGCATGAATTATAGCCACAGGCATTATGAATATACAGCTCCCTGCAAGGGATAGAAGGGATTTATAGATGCTCAATGAACTCATAACGAGAGGAAAAAATGTATCATTAGGATATAAAACCAATAGCGTTATTTGTTTTTGTTTTTTTTTACACTTTCAGATTAGATTGTAACTTTGTATTAAGTCTCAAAGTGAGAGGCTGCAGTATGATTTGATTTGTGCCAGACATCTGTGAACAAGCTGTCTCAGATCTCTCATTTTATTTCAAGAAGTAGATGGTGACCCTGAATGATGTCTGAACAAGGTGCAATGAAAAAGTTTTTTTTTAAAGTATCTCTGACCATAGTCTAAGGCCATTTTTTGGAGGGAGAAGGAGAAGAGGAGAAGCCCAATACCCAACCAGTATGTTTTAGGGATGTGGGATGAAACCAGAATGCCAGGAGAAATCCCATAGAAACAGGGAGATCCTTTAAACTCCATGCGGAAAGAGTCCCACCTTTCACACCTGGGACCCCAATGCTGCAAGGTTGTTGTGTTCTTTGTTCTGTTCCGCTGCTTCTTCATGTAATTGGTAATATTTAAAAGTGATATTTTTAGGATTTCAATTGTAGACAAGTAAACCAACTACTTAGCAATTACCATCTCTAAATCCATTGTTTGATTTTCCATCGTCCGGCAAAGCCAGGCGCTAACTGCGGCTAATTTCCCCATCGTCTCCGGCCGTTTCCATTCTGAAGTCATCATTTATATTTCCAAAGCATTTTGGTGTGTTTTGTTTTAAAAAGAAAAAGAAAAGCTGTCTTTCAGTATGACGAGAAATCTTGGTTAAACAATATAGTCATATTTGCCGGTACAGGTCCCTCTCATGATGATGGAGTTTTGTTGTCACCAACATTTCCTGCTGTGGAATAACGAATTCATCCTTTAATTCAGCCTTTCTAAACCTATTTAACATTGAAAACCCATAAAATAACTTTCCAGTCTTGAGGAACCACTGACAATAATAACAATATCCACAGATCAAAATACATAAACTGGATGATCAGTGGAAGGAATGCCTTTTATTTTGCTGAAATCCACCCTTGCAGATACCCTTGGTGTCAGTGGTAACTGACCTGAGAGGCACAAGGTGTTCATTGCTCAAGGAACCCCCAGCAAGATTTGGAGGAACCCTCAAGTTCTCACTGATTTAACTCTTTATATAGAGTTTCCATTTTTAACGTAACATAGACCTCTCATTGGTGAGGACAGGGGGTCACTTGTGTGGCCATTTCCCATTTCATTTTAAATTATTCTTTCAGTTAATTCCCAATAGGAATTAGTTGAATATTTTGGTACAACTTTGGCAGGGCTTTATATGAAAGTGTAGTTTTTTTCATTGTTATCATTTTTATGACCACTTCAAAGCGATTTGTACATAGACAGATGTCACTACGACCATTGGTGTCCCAATTGTTCCCTTCTGTTCCCTCTTTGTTCTGCAAGTCTTGGATTTCCTATCTTTTTCCGTCTTGGTGGCAATGGATACCAGTGCAACTAGAAAGGGTGAATCCATTAGCAACTTTAGGGTTGATGTCATCCATAGTATCACCCCCTCAACACCATTGCATAGCTACATGTTAGGCAATGGAGGAATAGTCATTTTGGAGTCACCCCATATGGGAGAGTTGGAGATCGCCATAGGCCTCATTTTTCAGACCAGCACCTAACCAGCACCCACAGACCCACTTCCTGCACCCAACTCACCAACCATTTTGCAGGTTGTTCAATTCTCTCACCTGACCCACAAATTGTCAGAACCACAACCCATCCTGAACCCCCTATAACACACACATACTCCCTTATCTACAAACCTCCTGGATCACCCTAGAGCAGGGGTGCCCACACTTGGCTTGCGAACTACTTTTAAAATGACCAAGTCAAAATGATCTACCAAAAATAAAAACATGGACTTATTAACTCATTAGTGCGGTATAGTTTATTTTGAAAGGCAGGGCTCTGCGATCTACTAGCGTTGCCTTTGTGATCTACAGGTAGATCATGATCTACCTGTTTGGCACCCCTGCCCTAGAGTGTTACCAGTTCAGGAAGAGTACACTGGGTACTTGCCTTCACAGGTTAAGACTGGCAACAGGGATCTGCCTACAGGCATACAGCCATCCTAAATTCATATAACATTCTTAATGTTATTAGAGCCAGGGGAATAAATATTAAACTGGTTTATGGGCTAAATACATAGATGATAGCGCTGTTTGTACTGCCAAAGGACTAGTATAGTTTTGTTTCCGGGCCTGCCATGTAGATTGCTTTACTTTATAGCAGAACCCTGTCTTTCAGGGATTGGGATTTTTCTTTACTGCATTTTAATTTTCACTTACCCCCCTTGGTCCCTACACTATAAATGGGCAATGATGGGAGAAGTAGCACATTGGTAAGATCATCTCTGTGTCCCTCTGTTGTCTTTTCAGTGTGTCTTCTTGCACTGATTTCTTGTGCTTAAACCATGCAGACTGTACAGCAGACTGAAAGGGCTGGAAATCAAGTCATACTGAGGTTGCTTTTAATAAAATGTATTATTACAGAACTGCATTGGTTTGAGTCCAGCGTTAAACATTTCATGGTTCTCTACTCATGAAAGATGATAAGGAGTTTGCATTCCCACTCTTTAGGACTGCAGGTTGACACAGTGTAATATTTCAAGCCATTTGTCTGTGACTAACTCAGTGTGGTTCCTCGGTCCGCCTTATGAGATGCATTATCTTGTCATCGGCCGCCCTCCCCCTGTGTGTTCAAGTGATTTATCCATCATCATCCATATGTCCAGCCCAAATCCATTATCAACAGTCAATAACAGTAGAAACTTTTTTCCTCAGCGCTGATATTCTTTAAATAATGGGGTGCAGAATTTCACTAGACGCTAGGTCCTCCCAAAAAAAAGAAAGCTTGTATTCCCCACGTATGTTACTAATCATGTGTGAGCAGCACAGAAATTGTTTTTTAAGTTAAAACATGCTAAACAATTTTGGAATAATTCTTTCCATTAGGACTGAAAAAAAAAACAAAGGATGGAACAGAAACAGCCCATAACCCATACGTTTGGCTGCGATCCCAAGGTCACAACTCTTTCTAAGAAACACCACAAAGAAGAATGGATTCAATTGCTCCATACCCCAAATGAAAATATCATTCAGGACTCTTGTTGTCAAACACGCACGTGAAGAAAAAAAAGAAAGGGCTTAAATAAAACAAAAAAATATAAAAAAGGAACCCACGGACGGTCTTGTTTGTTTTGGCAGCAAAAATGAGAGGAACGACCTTCAGGTGCTGGGGCCCCGTGGGAACCATTTACACGCTGTGCGGTAGATGGGAAATTTTGGAAGAAATAATACACCAAGGAATATCGTCTGCTGTAAAGGCTAAAAGATAATGCTGATTTCACCATAATGATGTCATAATGATATGTCCAGGATTACATCATGGAGTGTGCATATTCTGAGCTGCTGTTTAGGTGTGTAGGTGTAGAAGCTTTTGATGACCATCATTCATGGCCAAAATAAAAGCAGCGCTCCAGGCACATTTTTTTAAATCTATAAACAATCTCTTGAAAGTGTACCAGTGGCTCAGTGGGTAGCCCTCTTGAAGCACTAGGCTCCTAGGTCTGAATACCAGTCAGGACACTGTCCTACTTTTCCATTTTTTTGTTATTTTGCATCACAGCGGTGCTGCTCTATTGGCTGCAAATCATTGCTTTGGACGGGTCTACTGATGGACTATGGGGTAACGGGTGTCTTACCACATTCAACTGCAAACATGCAGTTAGGTTATTTGGCTTCCTCAAAAAATTGATCTTAGAGAGAGTTAATCCTTTTGGTAGGGATTGTGATCCTTTTTGAGGGACAGTTAGTGACATGGGTATGGACTTTGTAAGCTTTACAGTATAGGTGAACTCTCTCTCTCTCTCTCTATATATATATATATATAAATATATATATATATATACATATAAAACAAATGTCTGGATATCTGTACTTCACTTTAAAATCCCTTTATCTTCATATCATATATTACAGCTACTGCTGAACTTCCATTCAGTCCTAATGTAAGGTCTGGGAGTCCCATTCATTGATGCTCCAGTGCTCCCACCCACTCCTCTCAGCGTAGTTTTTCCATCTGCACTCCCCTTGGCCATGGGATTATAGCCAGAACCAATAACCTAATAAAATAAAGGGGCATATGGTAGGAATCACTAAGGAGTGGAGGAGGAAGAAGTTACAAGGGGTGGTAGATCTTCTGGCAGATCCAGAAGGGAAAGCTAAGGTCCCTTTGCCAGTGCACCAGTAGCCAATGGCGTGGGGATATTAGGGTATTGAAGAAGCCAGGCATTTCTGTCTGGGTTTGCCAACTTGCTTAAGAACTCTTGTCTCTTTTGTATGTCTACAAAAAGTATGTGAAAGCCTCAGGATCTTATAACTAACTGTGACTATCATATAATCTTCGTTCTTCATAGGTACTTATGATGGACAAGCTCTGACAGTTTGAAGCACAAGGACTCCTGGGTACCTCGGACCTTCCATGTAAAATAAGTGCCCTGAAGATAAAAATAGGACAAAAAAGAGGCAAGGAAGTGAAAGGTAGAATCCCATAAGGGATTGGAGAAAATGCCAGCTCTCAGCTGGCTTAATCCCATATAGAGGGCTAAGCAATTGTCACAAAACATGGTCCATTAGTGGATGATTATTAAAGGATCAATAAAAGATAAAAAAGGCTTCCATTGCCACCCCAAGGTTGGTGAAGATTAGAGAAAAGGGTACCCTGTTGTAAAAAATATTAGGAAAATATTTGCATCTATGATTGATTTCTTTAGAATACAATTGTGATATGGAAGTTTATGGGAGAAAACCCATAAAAGTGGGTAAAAATGTTGTATTTATTAAAACAAAAAAAAAAAGGTAATTCAAGTAAAAATAAATTAAATGCAGACACACTGTTGGTTTTATACAATGTATACTTTTATATCCTTAGTGTTTCCTGTTACTATAATTGTCACAATCTCCTTATCTTCTTTCCTAACACATTAATGATTTAAAATTGCTGTGATTAATGTGCACAAAACCTGAGATGATCATATGACCTAAAAAAAAATAAGAAACAGCAAAACCATTTTTTGCAGCTTTTCATAAAACCTGCATCTGATTTTATTATGTAAAGCAGCTGGGGGCGATGGAAAATATGGCTTGCAATGTATTGTAGCTCACCAAGGCCGAATCAGCATTTTTTGTATTATTATTATTATTTAAATGTTATCTCAACCACATGTGTAGATGATGTCTGTCAGAGGCCAAACATGAACACGCTTGTTACATGCCTAATAAACACAGGCTGAAAACAACACAGCTGAAGTCTAGATTTTTAAAGCAGAACTCTAGATTACACTACAAAGTAAATCAAGATATTGTTACTGCTGTGTCTTCCTTTGCTAGCGACAACAACTCAGGTGGGGGAAGAAAAGTAGAATCTCATCAGCTGGGATTGCAAAGTTCAGTGCAAATCAAAACAAAATATTTGAGTATCTACATTTCCCATATTGTAGCTGATATAAATTATATTATATTACCTAAAGCGGAACTTTTAATAAAGCGACGTGCTGGATTCTTTTTTTTTCCTTATTTTACCAGTGCGGATAAACCATCGCGTGAGGCCACCTTCTCCCTTCGTCCTCCAATTTGTACCTATTTCACTAGATCTTGCACTGGGCTGGGGCTAGATTGGGTGATTTTTTCACCTGTAAATTAAAAAGAAAAGACAGTCGAGCTCAGTGCGCATGCAGGAAAAGATTCGTCTGCGCAGCCTGAATCCTCCTAGAAAATGTGGAATAGGTATCTCAGAAGGCTGCAGGCTTCCCATTTAGTCGTTACCGCCATGACAGAAAAGACATTAGGGGAGGATCTTACAAAAAAAAAACATTTTTTTCTTTAAATAAAAGGGTTATCTATTGTTTTATATAAAGCAATATTAGTGGTTTTGAAGTCTATTCTAAAACATTAAGCAGGCAAGATATTTATCGACTGTCCCTTCTGCAATAAAACATACTTTTATTGTGCCTGTTCACAATCTTCTTTTCTGAATAAAGTGAGCTGCGCATGTGCAGCTCAAGGCAGGATGCCGGAATGTGCTGGGTATCCCAGCATTCCCCAGGGCTGCTGGTACTGAATGAACTCTTGCGCACATGCCAGGGAGTGACATCATCCTGCCTTAGCCAATCAAGATGGACAAAAATCCGACCCAAAAGAGGAACAGAGGAAGATGGCATTTCCCATGATGAAGTAAGGACAAGTGATTGTAGAAAAATTGCCATTAGTCTGGTAGGTTTATTTGATGGCAGAAGGACATAATCTGAAAGAATTTGCCTGACATGCACAGTGGCTGAGGTTAGCACTCTGGCCTTTGCAGTGTTAGGTCCCAGGCTCGAATCTCAGCCAGAACACCATCTGCATGAAGTTTGCAGGTTCTTCCTGTGTTTGCATCCATTTCCTCCCAAATACATGAAGTTAGGTTATTTGGCTTCCCCCAAAACTGACCTTACAGTATGGTAGGGACATTAGATTGTGAGCTCCTTTGTGGGACAGACAGTAACATGACTATGGACTTTGTAAAATGCTCCACTTCTCACAAACATAGACAGAAATAGATGAGATGGGATGTGAATCTAAAATGCCACACAATAAATCATTTCAGCTTTAGAGTAGGAAGAAAACAATGATTTGTTCCAGGAAAACAGTTGCTTATTTTGCAGTTTACTCATGGAGAGCCAATAAATAATTTGACCTTTAATATGATTTTTTATCTGAAATTGTAAAAAAAAAATCATCAAATCAAATGATAATGTGAATAACATGTGGTTATGTAACAATAGTGAGACAAAGAGATGAATTGTTGGCCCCTAGCCCATGGCCCTTAGGGGAAGATACCGTCAATACTGGTTGCAGTAGATCCACTCCCCGTGCTCTGGGAATAAGGACACCTTTTTGCCCTATTCAATAGAGCTCTCCAAGACTGGTGAAGACAGACTATTATGGGAGGACCAGGGTAATCAGGGTAATTCAGCAATTTGTTCCAGCATTGAATAGCAATGAATAGCAAATGATTTTTAGGAAATCCATTACAGGTTTGCTGGATCACCCATGTTCCCAATGATAGCTTACCAGTTTTGGTGAGCTTTCAGCACATACTTTAGCAGTGTTCTGCCTGAGGTTTTCAAAGATTCCTTGAACTTCTTTGATCAATCGTAGATTTCTATAATCAATAACCACCAATTGAAGGGTAAAATTGTCCACTAATAAAAAAGATACCTCTGTACTGTACCGAGGTTCACAACCATTTTACCATCTGCTTTCTTTGCTGTGATTATGATTAATTTCAACAATTTTGCCTAAATATTATCTTGGTGTTGGAGTTTGTGGAAAAAATATCTGCCCCGTGTTTCAGTTACACCAGGTAAGACTTATTACAAATGATTTTATTTAAAACTTTCTTCAACTTACTAAACATGCAAATGTATCATACGCTGGAGGTTTAATCTATTTTAGTAGGGGTTCTTCAAGAACTTAAAAATTAATTTAGGTGTTCCTCAAGAATAAAATGATTGATGGAAGTTGCTGTAAGTGTTATTGGTGTAACAATGCAATACAGAAGATGGTTGGAGTAGTTTGACCTACAATATAGCAAAATAATGATCAGATACCTGACTTTGAAGAGAATATCTTCTCGTTCCTTTTGTGTCTACAGGACAGAAAATAAAGGTTAATAACTTTATTGGGACAAAAATGGCAAAAAATACAGTTAAAACTGTGTTGGTAGTGCCTTAAAATTCTTCAAGTATTTAAATGTTTAGAAGTGAAACCAAGAACTGAACTGTTCACAAGATTTGACCTGTTTTTTAGAACAAGCTAGGAAGTCATCATCCATGGCTGGAAACCATGGCCTAATAATAACGAGGTCACAATCCTGTTTACCTGGCTCTCTGCGCTTTCCATCAGCTCTTCCATACCACACACATTCCATGTTTCCGAATACTGTACCAGACTGGCTGTTTGTAATAATGACTTCATAGGCTAACAAGAGGCAAAAAATTCCAACATCCAACACAACAACACGGACATTAATCACCGCTAATGGAACGCCATCTTACCCGATAGCCAGTTCATTGAGACCCGAGCCAACCGACTAATAATACTCCTGGTTGTTTCAAGAAAACCACCATGGAGGAATAAAAAATAATCCAGGAATATTTTGACTTGAAAAAACAGCCAACAAAGGTCCCAACCGCTAAGAGTAGCAAAAAATAGCAGCCACTTGATGTATGGCCAGGCGGAGGAGACTTTTTTTTTTCGACAGCTGTTATTTCTTGCCTTTGCACAGTTAGAATTTTGATTAATTTTAGAATGACAGAAATAAGGTATTTGTGGACATCTCCGAGCCAAAATTCTGCCATGTCGAACACCTCTGGATGGACGATTTATTAGTTGGTTTTTGCAATCCTTGGCTTTCCAATCTGTGCCGCGGTTTCGTGCTCTCCCCATCCGTACATATGTTCCACTGCTTGGTTCCCAGCCCAATAAAACTTACAGATATCAACTTGAATTGTAAATCCATGCCCATGTTTCCTGGTGTTTCTCTGTTTGAACATATTTTCCATATAGGATAAAGAAGGAATGAAAATAATAAATAAAAGTTCAACTTATAATACATAAAAAAGGACACTCACATGTAAAGTCATCTTTACATGAAATTAGCATCTGTAATGTGCCTGGGCACACAAACCACAGCCAACTCCAGGAAACCTTTTATCAAACTTTATTGCGTAGTCAGAAAACAAGCCAAAGGTCATTCACAGAAGGTCAGTCCAATAAGCGTACAGATACAGATACTGGTACAGATGGATGAGGCAAAAGCAGCTCAGGAACAATCAGAGGTCAGGGCAGGCAGCAGGCAAGGGTAGTCAGAAACAATCCAAAGTCAGGGCAGGCAGAGTACAGGCAGAAATCAGATATCAGACCGGGTCGCTATTGGTAATGACACAACAGAAGTCAATATGATAACCAACACACATAGAACGCACCCAAGCACATTGTACACACAGAGGCTTTTAGCGGGCAATGGTGTTCAAGACAGGTTCTCCTTAAATGGCCAGAGTGCCCAATGACCTTGCGCCACCTGGCGCAATTTGATTGGAGAATAACTGAATCCCCTGTGGCCGATTGGCCGCAGGGAATTCATACTAACTATGTCCCACCCCGGGGGGTACAAGAGGCACGCGGGCTCGCTGGACAAGTATCTTACAGTATCAATGCAGAATCAGTCTGTGCATGTAATTAAAAATCCAGGATACCCAGTTTGGAGCACCACCAAGTATAACCCACTATGTTTGCACTTACACTGCTGCAAGGGTGAGGGACTGAGCACCATAGAATTTTGGGCCAATAAACTGCAGATCCTCCCCATCCAAGTCCCTTATATCCCTTGGTGGAATTTTTGCCAGAGAGCTTGACCAGGGTAGCTCGGACCTTCTAGCCCATACTTTACCAACACTATCGTCATAACCTCCCCCCCGACCCCCACCTGCTTTCCAACCACTCCCCAACCATTAAATACCTAAACACAAATCTTGGATTTAAATTGGCTGTCAAGCAGCCGTTTATTTAAACACTGTTAAATAAATTAACCATTCAATTAATTAACAAAACAAATATATAAATATCCAAAAATAAATAAATAAATGCCAAATAAAAACTACATTTTACACTTTGATAAGCATACCTTAACATAACATAACATAACTCTCCATTATTATTATTATGATTATTATTAAAACGGGATTATATATTGCTAACCTATTACATTGAACATAGCTTAATTCACCCACAACCTATTTCCCCTTTTAATAATACATAACCATTACAACAATATCCATAATGTTATCAAACTCCAGATTATACACCCAAACAACCAGGCTGCTGGTCTCAGAAGGCAAAATCCGCACCCAACATGAATTTTAACTTTTCCAACATCTCCACCTTGGCCCCTAGCTGCCCAGCACCACCTCAGGAGCCATAATCATCCGTTCACCATAAAGGCGGAGACCCCACCAAAGAGGATCCCACCTGCCAAAATCTACCACTTTTCCAATGCACTGGGTCCTTGCCTTCCAAGACCCCAACCGCTAAAACGAACCAAACTGTCAACTTGTAACCCTAACAGAAGGGGTGGGTGGGTGGGAAACTTTTTTCTTTCAAAAGAGGGCCTCTCACTTTTGTCCAGCCCCTTTTAACTTCTCCTATTCCTAATCCCCTCCTACCCCATGTTCTATACTAGCCCAGCCCCCTCAAGCATCACTACATTTTCCTTAACCCCTTAACACCCCTTGGCTAGGCCTAGTACCCTGATGCGGACTTTAAATTTTAAAGAGGATTTCCAGAATTATAATCATGTTGTCACTGGCCTTTCTGTCTCTATACCTGGCCATGAGCTGAAAATAAATGTCATATTAGTCAGCCTGTAATTCACACTTCTTTAAAATTCTTCAAAAATCAAATAAGCAAAGGAATGAAAGTTCCTAAAAGTCCTGTCAATAGTGTAATGTCCTTCTTGCTTAATTTTTTTTTTCCTAATTGCCTATTTTCGGGCAATTCTATAATTCATAGTTGGCTCTACCTTTCATCATGGGTGAATTTGATTTGCAGTAATTATGAAAACAGCTTATAACCAAAACACGTATGGTATATCAATTACATTTTTATATAATGTTACATATCAGGCATGTATTTATGCAATCCTGAAAAGTTGCAAAAAGAACCACGTAAATAAAACAAGATGGCAGCCTCAAACTGGCACCAGAGACTACTAACCACCGATAACCAAGCTGAACAACCTCAACTCTCGGATCTACGCCAGAATAACACAAACAACACAAACATGGAGGTCTTCTCTGCAGTCGCCCACCTCCCAGAAACATACATCCAGCCATTTAATTTGGCATGAACCACAAACTATAAATAGACCCGGGGCTCGTCTACCCGGAGACAAACCACAGGAATCTCGTCATGGTGGGACACCGACTGGGAAATTACAATATTACTTCCTGTCATACGTGCTGTAAAATAATGCAGACATCTGGCTGTGAATTTGTCGGTGAAGAGGTTGGGATGGGGGAAGGGGGTCAAGATTATTCTACTGTAAATAACACAGCTCTACTTAAAACATACACACAAAAAAAAAATTGTGGTATCTCTTCATTGATACATTTGTTTACACTCCTGCCCTTTGGTTTTCATTTTATGTATTAACGTACATTTATGTAAGGGGTACTTGTTTTACATAAAACAGGCAGCACAGGCGCTTGAATGTAAATATTGGTCGGAAATTGTAAAGTGGTCGCCGGAGGTCTGAAGAGACACGTTTGGACTCATTAAACCATAATTACAAGTACAGAGCCTGACCGCAAGAATAGGACTTGCTGGCTCACTCAAGTAAATTCATCATGAGAAAAGAACAGGGGGTTCTATTTCTGGGCCACTTTTAAAATAGGTGGTTGTCTGGCATTAATATTTTGCAGTCCTGGAACAAGAGTGCTTTAAAAAAGCAATTGCATGTCTTCCAATTGTCCCTTTTATAGAGTGACTATTCTCTCTTTTAGGACCACCTACCCATTTATATTTATAAAATTATTAATCTTAATAATAATAAACAGTATTTATATAGCTCCAACATATTATGCAGTGCTGTACCATAATTAGGGGTTGCAAGGGACAGACAGATACAAACAATGACAGAGGAGGAGTGGAGGATCCAGCCCAGAAGAGCTTACATTCTAAGAAGTGGGGAAAGTAGTGCACAAAAGGAATGGGGATATTGAATGATGGGTGAGTAGTGAGGGTTTAAGAAACAGAAGAAGATGGGTAGGTGAGTTTGAAAAGATGGGTTTTTAGAGCTCTTTTAAATGTGCAGAAAGTAGGAGCAAGCCGATTAGGACAAGGAAGAGAGTTTCGGAGAGTCGAGGCAGCCCTAGGAAAGTCTTGGAGCCGTGCGTGTGATGAGGTTAGGAAAGAGGAAGTCAGTAATAGGTCATTGGAGGAGCGAAGAGAGCAGCTGGGGGAATATTTTCATATCAGGTCAGAAAGGTAAGTGGGACAGAAGCTGTAGACTGATTTTATGGCAAAGCACGGGAGCTTGAACTTGATTATTTATAAACAAATGCAGGAATTTTGGTTGGGTGAAAATTTTAATGCAGTATAAAACTTTGGATAGTTATTTGACCAAAAAAAAGGTACAGATAAGAGATGAGAAGGACAGGGGTCCTATCATCATGACACCTTGGCTGCTTGGTGCAAAGTCCAAAGATTTAGTAGGTGGTTTGACCCTACATGCCTTAAAAGATCCGACAAAAATTCAATAAGGATCCAGGAGTCTTCCTACATTCTTTTTGTTACAATGTGTTCCTTTTTCATTTTTAACATTTGCTGAGGTATGTAAGTATGCATAGACAATAAGGGCATCCTCTGTGGGATTTTTTTTGGTTTATTGCAATGGTAAGGGGACCACAGGCATTCAATGAGGAGATCCCCATATTGTGAATGCTGTATATGCTGTATACCGACTAGCCTAACAGAGGGCTAGTGAAGCACTTTATATATATAGTGAATGTCTTTTCTTTCCTATGAACTGTTAAAATATTTCCCTAAATGTCAGATTTACAAGTAGTTTATTAAGGACTCACCTGCAGGTGTATATCCTTGAGGAAATGCACTTTCTTTTGGAAATATGTTGGATGGGACAACAAATCTGTTACATGCAAAGAAATATTGTCTTTTCATTTCTATGCATGATTTCGATGTATTGATTTTCTGTATACACTGTGAAAAAAAATGTTTTTTTGTACAAAATAGTTTTTTTGTACAAAATAGTTTTTTGTATGATACAATTCTTTGTGGATTAATAAATCACACCAATACAATTACAATTTTTCTTGCCAATGTTGTAAAAAAGTATTATTTTTTTTTAATTCTTTGAGGGATTTTACTGAAATATGTCTTTTCTGGTATTGGCTTGTGGTTTACACAGAGAACGTCTTTAGGGGTTAGGGGTTTAAGAGTTAGCAAAATCACCTCTGAAAAAACCCTCACTATAAAGACAGTGTACTTTGTCCAAGTTTATTAAATGATTTTTTAAAGTATCAGTTCTCTCGATTGAGAAAGTCCTATTGTGTTGAATTCAGCATTGATAAGAAGCTCATACGCTGTACAAGTGTATTAATGCCAGATGAGCTGTATGTAATTCATAATTCATAAGTCGTATGCTTCTTGCAAGTCAGATGCTGTTTAGTTCTTCCTGTGCTTGTTCATTCTGGGGCCAGAAAACTTTCCATTCTCTTCTCAGTGAGTGGAGTAGAGCTAAACCCAGACTATAAATTCTTTCAATGTATTTAAGGACGCCACAAAACTTTACAAATATGTAATATTGTCTTTGATATGTTTTTCTCTGTGCTATCATTGTGGCCCCATAGCTTGGTTTGCTTTTAGCTGGTTGTCAGTCCTCCTTGTAGGGTGCACTTGTCCCCAAGATGGAACTAAGGATTAGTAGGACATGGAGGATCCCTCTAGGTATGCATTTTGCGTTGTGGCCATTGGCTGACCAAGAATGTCATGGGTGCAGAGCCCAGCTCCTGATATTAAAAACAATGAGGCTAATTTATAAAAGCTCTCCATGACTGGAGAAGATGGACTACCAAAGGTGAACCTTGGTCACCCACCAAACTGGAAATGGATCTGATCCAGAACTGAAAATATTTCAAACTAATAGCAGTTTACTTTTAAGAAATCTTTTTCAGATTTGCTGGATGCCCAGGTTCACCTATCCTAGTCTATTGTCTCTAGTTCAGGAGAGCTTTAATAAATAAGGCCCATTAACTCAAACAAATGTTGATTATCTTGTTACAATGAAACTTGTCAAGTGTCAGGATGTAGTTGTCAGTGAATGGTTTTGTAGGCAGCAGTCAGGTCTTAAATATGCAAGAGGAGAATTGGGCAAGTGTAAGGAACAGTGTGACTTTGGCCAGTTTGTGGCGGATAGATAAGTGGGTCTGAGCATATCCAAAGTTTTGTAGGTTTTCCCAGCATTCAATGCTTAGTACCTACGAAAAGTGATCCAAAGAAGGACAACAGTCTGGGAAGTGGCATTGGGTGATTGAGGGGTAAGGCTAGTCCCTCTGGTCTGATCCTACAAAGGATCCACTGTTGCATAAATTTTAAAAAATATGTATAATTATGGACATGATGGAAAACTGCTGGACCCACAGTGCATCACAGCCACAGGCCTGTCAAAGTGCCACCCGAACCCTGTCCACTACTGAAAGTGCCTGCATTCAGCATATGAGTAACAAAATTACCCATTGAGAAATAGAAGAAGGTGGCCTGGTCTGACAAATCACATTTTCTGGTAGATCATGTGAATGGAGGGGTGCATTGGTCATCTGGGGATAAGATGGCAGCATGATGCACTATGGGAAGAAAACAAGCTTGCAAACTCAATGTGGCCCTAAGGATCTTCTGCAAATATCTTGCTGATGAAGCCATGAACATGTTGTGTCCCAGATACCACAAAACCTATTCAATGGTATTGGGGAGTCCATGCCACCGTAGGTTAGATTTGGAAATATTAAATAGGTGCTTTTTAATGTTTTGGCTGATAAGTGTAAAATAAAATTTGAGATGCAAAAGGATTTCAACCATTGAAGATTTTGAATTAACTCATTGCATAATCCTGTACATATTTCTAGCTAAACATTTACATAACCATTTTTGCTGCATTCCAAAGACAAAAAGTGATGGAAAATCTCAAACGTTATAGCTATTCTTCTCTTTACAGCATGAAATTCTTTAAAAAAATCAGAATAGAAAAATCTAAATAGAATTAGCCTTGAAAATGAATAAAGCCGAAGCATAAAACATATGATCATGTTAAATAAAGCTTCACAAAAGACAAAGTTTGTTTTAGAACAATGGCCTGCTTTTCAAATGGGAGGGGGAATGTCTGTTTCACAGTGACATGCTGATGAAAGTTAATCTGTTCTTCCAAAATAGCTCTTCTAATTCTATTTTTCCTAATCATAGCTCATGTGTTCTATAAATATCACCCCAGACATACATCTCATGGTTATAGTCTACAGATCTTTGCATGCCAGCAATGTATCCTGGAAGAGCAACCTTGCTGCATTATATATACATGGCACTTAAAGAAGTGGGGGCCATGGTAAATAGCCCAGTTTGCCCTACCCTAAAACGAGCCCTGCCCTTCATAACATACATCTTTATAGGTATCATATGTCATGTCAAATGAAGAGCTTCAGAAATAAAAAGTAACCAATGTGACTTTAGGGGAAAAAAAAGTTCACAATAACTGTTGCAGAGATTTCTACTTCCCTGCTGTCATACTAGTGAGCTTAGTACTCGCTGACTGATACCATGCATGCAAATTTCCTGATTTTTTTCAACATCTTGCATTGAGTTGATTTTTTGGAGTGGATTTTTTTTAAATTTAAGGTATTATTAATATTGTTAATAATAATAATATTAATAATAAAAATAAAAAACAGGATTTATATACATCAATATATTATGCAGCGCTGTGCCGAGGAGCTTACAATCTAGGAGGAGGGGGAAGAAGGACACAGTACATTTTTCTATTAGGTCACAAAAGTAAGTGGGAAAAGAACTGTGGTGAGATTTAAATGCAAAGCACAGGGAACTTGAATTTGATTCTAAAGTGAAATGGAAACCAATGAGGAGAACTACAAAGAGATGCAACAGAAGAGAAGTGGTGAGGAGAATGAATAAGTCTGGCTGCAGCATTCATAGAAGATTGTAGAGGAGAGAGTCGGGTTAATAACACAACCAGAGAGGAGGAGGTTATATTAGTCCAACTAGAATAACTAGAATGTATCTTCCAAGTTATACTTGGTTCCAGTCTTATACTGAGCTGTCCTCGATGCAACAAGGTATAGCAGACCAGATCACAAAAAATGCTTACTAGGCCAGGTCCATGAATGACTTCCGCTTCCATTTATCCGTTGGAGCTTTTATTATGAGCTTGTACATGGAAGCTCAGAATGCCAACATCAGTGTACAAGCTTGTGCTTGGAATAATGACTCTGTAGGAATAAAGGGATATGCAAAACAAATGCACTATGGTTCCATCATCGGACCCTCTTTGTCAATCCTGTAATGATGTAGGGGGAAGGAGCCACAATACTCAACGGGAGCTCAGGCATCTGACACTCCTGGAAATGCTAAATATCAAAGCCTTTTACAGGGACTGCAGTGCTGGAATGAAGGGAAGGCAGAAGATATGGGGCACCAAAAACAACCTTTGATCCAAGTTTTTTTTTAAAAAAAGAACAACAGGTTCACCTTAAGAAGAATTAGTTTTTTTTTTCAAATCTGTAAAATAAAGACTGAACAATGACATTCTTTAATTTAGGAGATTATACCCAAAGCATATGTGACCTAAAGCCAGACACCCAATGCTATTTTTGCACTATCATTTGACAATCAGCGGAATGTCGGGGACCTGGTTTGTTCCGAGATGCTTCTTCGACCCCCCTATTATGTTGGGTGCCATAATTTTGGTTCCTTTAATATTGGGTTACATTAACACTCTCTTAGAAATCTTTCAAAAATGTTACTTTTTACAAAGAAGAAAAAATTACCAACTATTAAAGTAGATCTGAACATCTAGCAGTCATGTCTTAGCAGCTGGTGTCCATAGCCAAATTCTGGTGCTGAGCATATGGCCAGCAGAATGGAAGAGCATGTTGGGCCAAATGCAAAAGAAAGGTTCCGCCAAATGAAAACTTTGTGCCTGCGGGAAGCCACACCAAAGTTTCAGAAATCAGCTGCAACACAGCTTACACAGGCTGAATCATAGCCCCCTGGGAGTGTGAGGATGGATGTGTGTATGTGGGACTTGTTGGTGTCATTGCAGACCTTGCATTCTGGAAATGTGAGTTGCTTGGTGTTTTGCTTGGGTGGTGTACTTTAACATTGCATTCTGCATAAAAATCTTTCCTTAACATTGCTACCTCCGTAATTTGCCAACAACTCACACTTCAGCTAGGTAACTTTTATTTAAGGTCCTATTCTTGCTAGTGAGATACCATACACCATGTGTCCTTCAGCATATGATAATGTATATGACACTTATATGACACCTTGCCAGCAGATGTGTGGCAGAACTGCAATATGCAATGCAAGATAACACAAGACTAATGCTTTATAATGCAAAGCAATATAGAATATTTTCTTCTCTTTGTATGCATTTACCAGATGTACAGTGCACATCCAAGTGGCTATGCTATTGTGGAGCTATAAACAAATCCTGACACCTTTGCCAGACCACAAAGACCACAGAGTCTGGATTATGCAGTAAGAACAGGTTGGTTTCACAAACATTCACATCTTCCCTCAGGTTCCTGTGCAAGCAACATCTGCCCGATCATTGAATGAAGGTGACTACATTATCTGCATGGTTATAAAGGCTGTGGTGTGTTCCGGACACTTATTTAATCTAGCTTAGCTCCTTGGATCAATGGTGAAACATCTTCATCATTGCAGAACAAGTTCATTCAAATGTGAGTAAAGTGTAAATTGTTTTACAGATGGCTGGATTCATTTCCTTATTTCATTCTTTCTTTGTGTTCACATAGATGGCAAAGCTGACAATTATTAGTTTCAGTTTTCCATCATTGCTGTAATGGCCACCAAAGAGAAGTATCTTTATAAATGGGATTATTCTTTACTAGACAGACACACCACAAGCAACGAATTCACAAATACGCCCGTTAGGCTTGTGCTGGTCCTGGAATTCCATGGTGTTAATGTATCCATCTTCGCTCTCGCTCTTTGGACTGCCGTGTGATTTAAGGCTGTGATTGTTTTGCTTTGTATTGTATTCCTTCCATACTCCACATCCCTCCTGGTAACTATGAAATGTTAAAACAATTTTCCAAAAACATAGTGTGCACCCTGCAGATTCATTTATTTTATTACATTCCAGGAAGAGTTTTCACAGCTGCCATCATACCGTAGCCAAAACACGTGTGTCACGTGGGAATTGGAGCCGAACGCCTCTTCCTATCGGCTATTGGGCTTTGATAACTTTCGAGGTCTTCGTTATTAATGTCCCAACTCGAAAAATGATACGGAACATAAAACGCTTGTTTTTCTAATGACCTTTCCGGGTTTCTGTTTTCACATTACATAATGTACTGGACCCTTCCCAATTGCTTTTTCCAATATTTTTCTTTTGGAAATTTTTTTTTTTTTGTAATTTTATTTTGGCCCAGCAGGGCAGCACCAACATCCCAGTGGTTGCCTTGGCGAGGGAACTTGACTGCTGAGTGTTACTGACATGAAAAACTCAACAAGATCATCAGTGAGATGGGAAGAAGTGGAAAATAAATGTACTGCTCTGTTACCCAGCGAGATTCTCACAAACTTCTGTAATGGAAGCTGACAAATGGCTGCCATTTAAAGTGAAACTCCAGTTTTTTTTTTGAGAAAAAGATAATGGATACTACATTATTTGCTTGAAGCCTGCCATAACCTCAGTTTGTCTCCAACTACATCTACTGCCTACCACTTCCCTGACCTGAGCTTGAATTTTTTGCTTTTTCAGCTATTCCTGCACTAAAGCTACCTGTTCCAGTTTACCAATGGTGGGGGGAGCATAGTGTTCATGACTTTGGTTCACCTCATATTGACTAAGCATTATTCATTGAACCAGCTTCCCATGGACCCGGCCTGGTCAATGTGTGTTGACTTGTGGTCTCCACCAAGGGTGATGGGGCAGGGTGACAACACAGGAAAGCAGCTGGGAAACAGTTGTCCGTGCAAAACAAGATTGAAAATGCCTAAACAAGGCCCTTAATGGTCAGACTGATGGGTGCAAAGTTAAAATATGCAATAAACAATTTAAGTAATTACATTAAGATAAAGGAAAGTTTAAGGTTTACATTAACAGTAAGGGAAACTTTTCAAGTTGCTTACTTTTCTAGCTTCAGCTCCAAAAGCAGTCATGCTTAGAGCCTACTCATGTGCAGAAGGGACCATTATGGGTCTAGGCAATGGACTGAGAACTAAGAAAGCTCTGGGCATACTTTGAACCAGGAAGCCAGTATTGGAATCTCAGTACAAGTCACCTGTAAGATAGCTGACATCAACACCCAAATGACATGCTAATATGATTGTAGGTCACGTGACCCAGGAATTCTATATTGTGGCACCTGCTTAATGCAACTGACCGGTGCCTTTATATACTGTGCATTCCAAATGCCTCTCAATATCTTGCTAAATATGTACAGTAGACTTAGGCTGCGAGTTTCAGTCTGTTTTGCATGCCAATGTAATGATCATTGACTGGATTGTACCTTTAAGGAAAAGCCTACTTCTTCATAACTGAAACACAATATAGATATTGTACCATAAAGCAGACTTACTGAACTATTCAGGGAAATGTAATGGCATTCTGGTGGAATGTACAATTCTCTACCTTAATTATTTGAAGCAGAATCCTAAATCAAACCAGTCACTGAAACCCAGCAACAGCTGAACCTGATTCTGTTTATTATATTTTTTTCTTCTTTCCATTAGTCGGAAAATGTATAGAAAGGAGTTTGGCGTATTATGTAAAGTTGTGTATTGTGTCCGAAACTTTATAGTGGAAAAAAAAACATTTTTCAATAGTTATAATTACTATTACTAAGAATTTCTGGGTATAACCCAACATTGGCCAAATATGAAGACCAAAACTACCATTTTTTATCAGCAAATGTCTGTGGTCATCTAAGATGAAATTCTTGCATCTGTACAACTGTCTCCAAATGATGCTAAGTGATTAATTTTGCCATATTAATGAATGACCAATAGCTAATGACCACTTCTGTTTCCTATGGAGGAGAATGTAGCCCCCCCCCCCCCTCTTTGTCCTTCTCTCTCCTTTCTCCATAGAATGATTTCTTTACAGTACTCATTAATTCATAATGGTAATAAAAATGATTTAGTATCAGTCTCCCCCTCAAACTGGTGGTCCAATATAACTCTTAACACAAGCGGAACCTTCCATGCTTGGGTTGAGATTTTTTTTTTGAATAATACTTAATACCAGTTATTGAACGCATCAATTTTCTAACTTTTTGCAAAAGCACTGGGTCTTTTCCTGGAGGAGGAAAGGAAGGTGTTGACTATGGTTGTCTAATGGATACTGTATGGCTTGTTTGCCTGTTGCACATCTGTTAGCTGCAGGCTTTTGTGCTCATGCGAATGTTCAAGTTTGCATGCGCACACCGCATTATCGTCCTGCAGCCTGCTCTGACCTCAGATTGTTTTTGACCACATTTTCTGCTTGCTACCTGTCCTAACCTAATTTTTTCCCAACTACGTCTACTCTTCCACTTTCCTGACCTTATCCAGTCCTGAACTTGCTCTTCCTGCACTGAAGCCACCCGTTCACCACTGGTGGACAAAGCCTGGTGTTTTTGTCATCCTGCAGCAAAAAAGCCCAACAGTTTAGCCCAGGCATATTAGTCCAACACCCTTTACAGGGTGCTCTAGTAAGTTCTAGATGTCACTTAGACCCTTAACCGCAGGTCACCTGCCAGGAAGCAAACCTCTAACACTAATATGGTACCCAAAGGATAGGCTGGGATACATACAAGGTTGGAATTGCCCATGCTTATTACTATGCTTTGGATCTAATCTAATACATGTTAAATATTGTTTGGCTGACACACATGGAAGTGTGGAATGCCTATTATCTGTTATAAGAAAGAAATGATTCCGCTTAATGGAGGGGGTACCTCTTAACAAGATATTCTTCCATTAGGCATAATTAGTCTTTCTCAATCTAATCTCAGAGTATGGAAACTGCTATGTGTGAGTTTCCCAGAATGTAATATTCAAGTGTAAGAACAAGGAAACATGTTCTCCGGAGAGAAGAAGAGACAAAAAAGAAAAAAAAAGAGAGCTCTAAGTATAATATAGATAGAGAGTTGGTGTGGATGAAGCCATTTTGGATGATATTCACATTGCGGATGTTGCTTGAGCTCCTGTGAGGAATCGAGCAACCAAAAAGATTGCATATGGAGAATATTTCTTTCTCCATGCAGAACTTGGTGGGTTGTCGCACTCTATGGCTTGTTCCCAACGATATTTCCCTCAATGGTGTTAATAATGTTGTAGTTGAAAGCTCAAAGCACAGAGACCTTTTTTTCTTTTACACACCAGGCCTGATTTATTAAAGCTCTCCAGCACTGCAGAAGATAGACCATCATGGGAGTATCTAGGTGATCCAGCAAACCTAGAATATATCAGATTCAGGATTGAAAGCATTTTCCTACTATCAGCAAATGCTTTCTTAGGAAATACATTCCAATTTTGCTGGATCACTCAGATTCTCCCATGATAGTCTATCTTCTCCAGTCTTGGAGAGTTTTAATAAATCAGGCCCCTTAAGCCATAGATAGGATTGTGAATGAAGAATACCCGGCTATGGACAAGGAAGACTACACTTAACCTTCCACCTTATTGTGTATTTATTATTAGCAGTTCTTCCTTTGAATAACACACCTTAGACCATTTTGGATTCTGTTGGCTTTCTATCTTCTCTAACAAGCCATGTGCCAATTGTCTATGACACACTCCAATTAATACAAAATCATTCAACTTACATAACCGCAACAGGATACAACTGGACTGTTGCCGAAAACCACAGTTTGGCTCTTAGATGTAATCACCAGGGCAGATAATCAGGAAACCAGTCCATGGTGATCTGTGAGTAAGTTAACCCATCCTTGTGCAATGTGTATTTAATGTAGAAGGAATCCTGAAATAAATGACATTTAGAACTATCGAATCAATCACACATTTTTATAAAATATTTATTTCTACCGGTTTTTATTTTTGTTGCATTACAGTATTTGTGATCTTCTGCATCTCCTTTCAGCCACATACTACCTACAATCACTGCAGCAATGGTGCATGACACTTCAGGGCAGGTTTCATGATGGTAATCACCCAGTATTTATATAGTGCCAACATATTACGCAGCATTGTACAAAATCCATAGTCATGACAGTAGCTGTGCCTCAAAGGAGCTCACAATCTAATGTTTAGACTTTATTACAGTCTAAGGTAATTTTTTTGGGGGAAGCCAATAACCTAACTGCATGTTTTTGAAATGTGGGAGGAAAACGGATTACCCAACATAAACCAACGCAAACAGGAGGAGAACCTGCAAACTCCAAGCAGATAGTGTCCTGGCCAATGTTAGAACCTGGAGCTTAGTGCTGCAAAGGCCAGGCTACTTATTACTTTTTATGTAGCCAGTCCAGCAATGATACCACAGCTTCAATGTTGAGCTGATCACAGACATGAGGACAGTCATCAGTTGCTTTGTATATACAGATTTAAAGAAGCGCTCAATTTGCTAAATTGCTACTAGAAATGTAATGACAATTAGACCACAGGAAATGTCTTTTATCCAACTATCTCTTCCACTATAACAGAGATCTGAGGAATGTTAAACCCACATTTTATAAACAAAGGGACTAGCATGTCATTGTCAAACATTTTTTATTTTGGGGTGGGGGGTTGGTAAATTATTACCAGGTAATCTGAGATCAATGGTATTAGAGGTTTCCTAATTAATAAAGAGCTCAGTATTGCACCATTTGCATCTAAAAAATAAATAATAATAAATAAATCATAAAAACAAATAAACACATTGCAAAGCTGTGATTGAAGTCCTGCTGGTGGTTTGATTAATATTGCAGATAATGCAGACCTATCACCAAATTTTTTACATTATATAAAAGGGTGGCTAACCTTCCTCTTTCCTTTTTACTGCCACGGAAGTAAAGACTGAATGGGAAACCCTCGGCCTCCTGAGATACATACGTCGTGTATCCTAGGAGGCTGTGGGATCTCCTGCTACGCATGCCCGATGTTGGGCATGTGCTTAAGGGGCTTTCCCGACAAGTAAAAAAAAGTGCATTCGTTTATGCTAATATTTATTTACCTCAATGAGCAAATGGAGCCACATGGCTATCCCTGAGTTGTGATACAACAATGCTGCTGTTTGCTACAATATATTCATCTAGGCAATGAATATATTCATCAATTTATTTATTTCCATGTTACATTTAAACAGAATTTTATTGACTCACTGATATACTACTACTACTGATCATATCCATTTGCTAATTAAAGCAATTAAATAATAGCCTAAACCACTCCTTTGGGTCATTGGGTGAGGATACTCCTATATTTTGGATCAAGACTGAATATTGGTTATACATCAGTCTGTTTATAAAGCACAGTCCCAGAAATCTGATTTCACTTGATAAACTTTTTAACAAGTGTTCAAAGGTTGCAAGCGTTCCTGCTTGTCCTATTTCCCCTAAAGAAGCAGGTTCTTCCTGCGAAACGCTTTGGGTATCCAATGAATATCATTTATTATACTGTATACCCGGGAATATGAACCTATACCTTTGACATTGTGTATTTTGCTTGGTTCTGTGCTGACTGTTCTTGATACTTTTATTAGCTTTACTTACCCACTTTGTTTTAATGAATTTCAAATACAATTTATGATGTTTTAACTGATTGATCTTTATGTCAGTATATTTTTATTTTAGTTCCCACCTTATTGGTGTAGGGCCAAAGGCTCCATGGGTTGCTCACTTTGAGTAGATATTTCAGTTTTATAGGGAGGTGGCAATTCTAACAGGTAAATGAATTAAAACATGGATTCCCAATCTTCACTTTTTTTTACAGGAAGGCATGTCACTCGATTTCGCGCCTGCATAGTGTAAGATCAGGTGACGTAAGAAGATGACGACATCCATGTCCAGCCCGCGCCAGAAAGAAGGAAGACAGGACCTACTGGACATGGCTTATGGAAGGGATTTACACCATTGTGCCTTTTTTTGTACTGAAAATTCCACTTTAAATTAGCCTTCCCCCCTTCCCAGTTGTCTACAACTAATGCTGAACACTATGAGCCTAATTTATTAAATCTTTCCAAGACTGGAGAAGATACACTTTCATCAGTGAATCTGGGTGATCCAGCAAACATAGAATGGATCTGGTCCAGGACTGAAAACATACTAACAAAAAGCAAATGACTTTTAAGAAATTCTGGGTTTGCTGGATGAAAGTGTGTCTTCTCCAGTCTCGGAGAATGTTAAATAAATCAGACACTATATGTGTGAGCAGTGGCCTCTCTGCTGCAGTCCCACCCCTCATGTAGAGTTTAAGCCCATCAATCAGCTGAGAGCATGAGCATTGTTGATTGGGGACTATGCTGCTTCAGTTTACAGGTATAAACCCTGTACCCTGTATTTACATTTAAGGAAAGTCCTTGATGACGTACTTCCTGATCCCGGACATGTGCCATTAGAGAAGCTGCAGCTTCCTGGGATGTGTGACATGAATACCTTAGAAGGCTGCAGGTTTTCCTTTTGGTCTGAGGCAGTAAAGATTGTAGGAGTGGGAATTTAAAAACAATATTAAATATATATATATATATATATATATATATATATATATATATATATAATTAAAAAAACTTTTATCAATAAATAAATAGGAAAGCAACTCTTTCACCTAATGTTAACATTCTGATGATAGGTTTGCTTTAAGGGAATATCTTACGTTAAAATTAATGGTCTGGTGACCGGTTCTCTTTTACTAATTTCTCTCTTTAAAAACAACCAAAAACCGTCTTTGTTTCACCTTCGCCATTGACTTCAATGCATTTTGTGGAATGCCATTGATTCCAAGAAGGGAACATGGAAAATTCAGGAATTCTGCCTCATTAGCCAAGACAGACGGAAGTCTAAGCTGAATGTTATGTGGAAGGAATTGTTCTCATTGCTTACCCAGGTACCGATCCTTCCAAGCTTCCCAGTTCCATTCAAACATATTTTCCTGCCAATCAAGAGAATTGGGAGTGCGGATATGAGTGAATCAGTATTAGGATAAAAATACTCGCCGGGTAAGATGCCCTCGCGGATGTTAATTACCAGCTCGCTCTATTTTTATCTCTGGCTGCTTTTAATTTTGTATTTACATAACATGCAAAAAAAAAAATGCCCAAAGCACTGCATGAATCCACGTGGCGATGTCATCTGGGTATTATTATAGACTTCAGGCAGAACAGGAATTTTTTCCATTCTGATTGTAAAATTCCTTTCAGGAATATATTTGGGTTTTATGTGCCAGCAAGAGTTGAGAAGTCTAAATTCAGTCTTTGATATCTGTCAGTCATCCAACAAGCGTATAGAGCTTGGGAAATCATTTGTAACAAGGTGCTAAGGTCTTAGCAAACGGCTGGCTCTGTACTCTAGAATATGGGCCCATGGCGGGTTTATCTGTATTGCTATGGAATTGTAAGATCCGGTGTGTCCTATTGCAAATTGCAGAAGTTAAGCTTTAAAATTGAACTCTACATGAGAGCGTTAGTATCCAAATCAGATGCCTTTTGTAGCCCCTGTACAAAGGTTGGGATTGGAGAAGAAGTAGCAGCATAATGAGCCAATGTGCTGTCAAAGAGAATGCTTGTAGGAGGAGAGATCACATGGACAGAGAGATGAGATCATCATTGTGCCAACATTGTACATTGAAATAACTTTCAGTTCTTTAGGGAACCCCTTCTAAAATGACTATATCCAAAGCTCACAGTATATTAGTGTGGTGGCCATTGGGATGACTGTCACCCTTACAGATCATTAGTGTCACCTAAACTGACCTGAGAGGCACAAAGTGTTCATTGCTCAAACAACCCCCAGCAACCTCTGGAGGAACCCTAAATGAGAAACGCTGGACAAGACACAGCCTGGTCACATGCTGGGCATCATTTAACCCGGAAGACTGAGGGCATCTAGTGGCTGAAACAAACACTGCAAGGGGCAAATATTAAGGGAATTTAAAACAAAGGCTATTCATTTTTTGTTTTCCTTTGCTGTTAATATATATGTTTATATTGTTTTGTTTTGTTTTAATACTGTTTTGTCTTTGTTTTTTCCTTTCATTCATTGTGTCCAAGACTATAGACTAGTGGAGTGATACAGTAAAAAAAAATTATTTATCAGGCAATTTATTATTGCAGAAAGAGACAGATGATCCCAGAATAATCCCTCCTGCATATGCCACTCAGTTTTGGTTGCTGATACCCATAAATCCCAGCTTCCCCTAGACGGACAGGAATTAGGGAACTCCAGCAATCCAGTTCGGAAGTTCCAGCTTGGTCAATCAAGATGATCGAAGATCATATCCAAGAAGAGAATAGGGAAGAAGGTGGTGGCACCCTGTGGTAGTACAGAGACAGGGAAGAAAAACAAGTTCAGTTCCTCTTTAAATGCAAAACATTTTTATCAAATGTAATGCATATTCACCTGTATGGGGTCTATTTATAAAGCATTGACTATATTATTCATGTCATTGCCCAGTAAAGAATCCCTTACTGCTATTTGAACACATGCAACTGGAAGATTCTCAAATGTTTGGTAAATGTCACATTCACAGCTTTATAAACAGACCCAACATCTTTTTGTATGTGCACAGCTGAAAAAAGGATTTCCAGTGCAACTTTTTAAATCTTTATTTTCACATTTGCATCTCAATAGAATTGCACTAGGTGAGTACAGCAGAGCCATTGTTGAAAAAAGAATTTTTCTGATGGGGCCACAGGGTTCACGAAGCATTATTGGATTACCTCCCATCATAAATTAACAAAAAAGAATCAGTCATACAATCGCGGTGGAATTGTGCGGCTTCTCTGGACGTATGTTGTTTTAGCATGGAATTGTTCCAGCTTTTAAAAACCCACTTGGCATTTCTTAGTGGTATGATGGGTATTTTGAATCGAACTCTTCCAAAACCGCTGAATGCGCCCGTGCTTGTTATAATTACAGAGAGCTAATTATTCCAGCAGCCGTGTTTAGATGGGGTTCTCTTTCTCTACTTCAAATGGCTGGGCTCCAGCCTGGCTTTCCAAGCCTGTGTTATGTGCACACAGCTGAAAATAACATTTTTTGCAGCAACCTAATAAAGATCCTGCGCTGCAGCTGAATGAGAGATTTCAGGGTATTGATGAATAAAGCAGCAACATATGCGAAATGCGTTGTGAGTGATTGTCAGAGTGGCGCAGGTGGTTAGCAGTAACAATGCAGCATTGGTTTACATGTTGCTGTGTGAGCTCCGGATGTTCAGTTTCCTCCCACTGCCCAAAAATATAATGGCAGCCTGAAACTCCCATCTTCCGGTACTCCTGCATGTTATGATTTGTTCAACTACAGGGAAATAAAAAATGGCATGTGATGCATTACCAGCAGTTATTGAGTCTGAGCTCCCAACCTTCCGCCCTTCCCTATTTGTGACCAGTTGTGACACAAGCAAGTTTGCCTAAAATGTAGTTTGTGGGAAGAAAATGCAATCCCAAAATGGGCGAAACACATTGGATTGGGATCCTTATCTTGTTGATACCTTTTGGTTCATGGATTTACCATTCCCAACTAAATTATGAGAAATAGTTATGGTGTTCATGTTCTGTTAATGATTGTTACAAATAAACTGATTATGCCCTAGTTTTTGTTGTTTGCTGATCCAGAGTACTACTAGTGAGCTAATAACCTCAATTTAGCTTAAAATGTAGTTTAGGAATTATAGTGGAATGGGACCCTTGTGCAGGGTGGGGTAATCAGTATCATTTTTTAACCACCGCATTGTAATTGTGAGCCTTTATCATTTGCTGGTCATTACTCAGCCCTTCAATGCACACCTATACCCTAATCAAGAATGGTTACATTGAATGCTGAGAATTAATAGATCTGTTGGTTTGCTCATGTCCTGGGAGAGATTATTTTTCTCTGACATTCATCTGACTGACCATGCCTTTTGTGGCCTGTGTTTGCGTTGGATTTGTCTGCCCAAATCTTGTTCATTGGCTTCTTCTCTGTTGATCATCAAAATTCTGTCTGAACATCTCTTGACCATAAGTCCGCTGACTCTGGTATTGTCTGCCATTGGCTCTGTCCAGATGTTTTAGGTCTTGCCCTGCTCTGACATTTGATTTGCCTTTTGTCGGCTGTTTCCCCACAATGGGTTTAATGAACTCCATGAATTTGTTCATGTCATTTGACACAGATTTTACCATACACCATTGTAATATGGACAGTACATTGATTTGTTGACTAGAGTCCCAGACCTTGCAATCCTCCATTCCCAAATGACCTTCCCCACCCTGGTATTTGAAGTTAAGCCATTGATAGGCAATGGAGAAACTCCATGATGACAACATGAGAATTAAAACCTATTTTGCCATAGGAATCTGCACACACTTGAAGGAAAAACTGAACATAGGAGCTTTTGGCTTCACTTTTTAACTTTCTTCTTTCCAAATAACCCAAAATTTTACTCTAAGTGCTCCCCTGAAGAGCATTGACCTATGTGATTGGCTCCACACATCTTCAAGCAGTTGAACCTGAGGGCCAGGAAGAAAGAAGGGACCTAACCAGAGACTACATTAATCTCCCAAGACAAACTACCTTTTTGTATTTTGTTCAATAATATACAACAGCCCTTTGGTTGGAGTCACATTGAACCAATTAGAAAGAAGAACCACCTGAATTGTTGGGCTTCATTGAAGAGAATAACTGGCTTTATGTTCACCACACCAAACTAGTCCATCCAGTTTGGTGACCACTAACCGTGACCGGTTACCAGTGTTCTCCAGATCACAATCTCAAAGGGCCATTACCTAAACACAATCAAGATGTTCAGCTGACATACATCGCTTTGATGAGCACAGTTGTTCCATGAGCTTAAAGGCAGCCATGCTACTTCACCCCTGACCTTTCACCTTTACCTGAAGTTCGATCCATGCTTGAAAATGTTCATTGATGTCTGATCAAGTCATGAGAAAACTCTTTGTTTTCACTTTATTTTTACATATCATTTGAACTTCAACCACTTCAAAGGCAGGTAATTAAACCACATGGCACAGGTGCAAAGGTGCAGGCTGTATGAATCTGATGCCGAAATTTTTATATGAGCATTTTGGCACAGATAATTTGATCCACTGCAAATTGAGAAGAGTCACAAATTGAAGGTTTGCAATCCCCGTGACTTGATGGCTTACACAACGGTAATTGCTCAGTTTCGCAGATATTTAATTTGCCCAGTGGTATTGGTGAACTGGTATATGGGGGCCAAAATGAGCACAAAGCAATCAACACCCCTAAATGGAAAAAAAAATCAATATCTCTTTCCAGCTATTAGACATAGTAGGGGACACATAGTATTGACATCCATTTTGCAGGAGTTTTTGGTGGTCATATAACCCTAGGTCCACCTTATGGTGCAAACACTCCTCAGTCATGATATCATCTTAATGTAAAATTATGATATCCCCATATACAACATGTCATTGTAGCCTAAGGCCTTCAATATCAAAACATAAATAAAAGCAACCCCTGTACGACTGAAGTAAAACTATTCAGATTACCTGCAATAGAAAAGTTTTATATTCACCTCTTCAACAGCCTATATGAAAAAATTACCATACGTACTCAAGTACAAAGCAAGATTTTCTCGCCTGAAAACTAGTAACAGTAAGAAAATGAAACTTAGTTTCTACATAGAACAGTCAACATTGTCAATGTCAGCCATTGACTTCATCTCACCTAAACCTGTATCACTCATACATACATTCATACATGTCACTGTTACCTCTCACTCTAGCCCTTGTTATTATCACTTGTTAATTTAATGTAAATATTATTTAATAAATATTACGTTTTATTTATGTTAATATTATTGGCATTTTTTGATTACCATGTTGAATCTTAGCAGTAACAGTTGCATTTTGTGTTTTAGGTTTATACTTGAGTCAGTGTAATTTTCTTGTCATTTTAAGATATATAACTAAATATAAATATATATATATATATATATACAAAGCAGTAAGATGATTATGATCTTTTGCAATAAATGTGTAAACTTTGCCAAAACATGCAGGACAAACGCCGGAACTCTCTGTTCTCTATGCTAGAATATTCTCCATATTCACCAGATTTGGCACCTTGGGACATTTTTCTAAATTGAAATTGCTGATTAAATGAACACACTTTGAGGCAGAGGATGCAGTAAAGAAAAAAACAATAGATAACAGAAACTGATCTGCTTCACACCTTCCACCAGTGGAAAACAAGAAGATATTAGTGCATAATTGTGAATGGACACACTATTGAAGGGGACAAGAATTGTCATATCAATAAATACATTTCAGTTATTTTATCAGTCTCATTATTTAATAGACTGACCTTGTGTATATAATTAAACTTTTTAGGAAGTTCACAAAATTTGCTTCTCCTGATTTTCTTTGATTTTCTTGTTTGCAATGTATCTCAGCTTGTGAATTGTGAAATATTTTGTGTGAGTAATCACTTCAGCCTAATGGAATAACGATATGGCGATGATCTTTGTTAGCCGTCCAATTTTTGTTTTAATTCATTAGTAAATTCCACTTTTACTTCTCATCAAGAGTCACTGGGCTGCATGTAGACAGCTTGGATGCCAAATGTATCTTGAAGCGAATGTTAAACATTTGTTTCATGATGATATTTGTGTGGAATGATAATAGAGTACCAAAATCATTTTGTCAAAGTTCTTGGTTATAATTTGCTTAAAGGAAAATTTGACTAAAATCAAATCTGCTCAGATCTGCTCACTGTCTTTTTTAGCCTGCTCGAGAGTCAAATTTTAGGCATTTACTGCAATAGGACTTTCATGTTTGATGGTGCACTCCCTAAGTTCTGCGCCATTCCAAATAGATGTAGACACTGCAACTTTCTAATGGAATTCTGAGATTTGATCGGGAAGTTATGATATAGGCTGACTCTGCCATTTAGAAATCAGTCTGGAAAGCACATTATAAGTATGCACAGAAAAGTTGGCCATTGGTCCTGCAACGTTTATAGATCCCATTAGGGTTTTTTTGTGATAATTAAGTCAGTGATTAGTGATTAATTCCTTCCTCTGTTTAATTTAAATCCCTTCTAACCTTTGCAGAGAAGTGCATATCCTTCATGGATATGGCTACAATTCATGCTCCATTCAGAACGTCCTAATTTGTAGCCACCTTATCGTTCTGTACAAAGCTGAGACACCTCCATCCAGGATACACAATCCAGGAAATCATGGGGAATGCAGCCCCTAAACAGATTTACTGCATGAACAACACTTAACAAAAAATATTTATTACCTATATATGTTCATGTGCATGTTGCTCTCCAATAATTTTTAATGTAAGAACTGTAAGTTTAGATTTCCTTTGATAGAGCTGTAAAACTCATATTGGTTCTTCCCAAACTTTGTTCAGCTGCATGTCACAGAGGTGAGAACACCACCTGTACTATTAAAAGTGACTTCATCTCACATCCACCTTCACTGCCACAATCTAGTTAGCATTTTGGCTTCTCTTGAATATTTACTGGAACGTTTACAAATCCATGCAAACCAGTGATGGAAAATCAATATCATTTCTTTTATTGTATTATTTTTTTAAAGTGTATAATACATTATTATTGTTACCATTAACATTAAACAGGATTTATATGACCGACAGATACAGAGAGTGACACAGGAGGAGGAGAGGACTGTCACACTTCTTCCTCACTAAAGTACAGGCTTCTCTCTCCTGCGCATGCTTGCAGTTCTGACGCTGGGCGTGTCTCTGTTTCTAAGCCTTATCAATTCCGTCCAATCCACTGGCCAATCAGAAAATAGCCTCTTGATCAGCCCTGGTTATTTAGCTAGCTCACAGACTGCACTCAGTGTTTGTGCAACGTGTCTCCATTGTGCTGAGCCCCTAGTTCTGTGAGCTAGTTTCTGTTGAGCTGGTGCCTAATTCAGTGTTTCCTCTGTCCGGCTCCTGTGTTAACCCCTCGTTGTCCAGTCTGTTGGTTCCCAGACAACTTCCCTGTGCTGTTCCAGTGTTCCTGTCTGTCTGTGGATATCCCTGTGTCACCTGTGCCAACTGTTGCTTCCAGTGTCTCCTGTGTTCCCTGTGCCCACAGGGGCCCCTGTGTCACTGGTGTCTGTTTTCTGGATCCCTGGTATTGACCCCTGGAGTGTGACCTGACCCGACCCCATGATTCTTCAACTATCCTTCTGCTTTGTGATTTGGTACCGTGTTTTGCCCACCTTGGTGTGCCCAAGGACCGCAACCTGGCAGTAACGGTGCAACATCCTCACCATCAGAGGCTCTGGAGAAGTCCTGGTTGCTGCTTAGACTCTGCGCCTTGGCCCTTCTCAGGGCTCACACCACCTCCGTGCAAGCCATAGCACCCCCTAGTGGTCCTGTCTCTCCTTGGATGACAAGGACACTGCCCAGAAGAGCTTACAATTTATATATAATTCATATATAATAACCTACATATATATGTATATATAACATATGATGTGTTTAAAATATTGATTATATACAATATGGAGAATAAGTAAAATGAACCAAAACAACATGGGACTTGTATAAATACTTATTAAGTATGTATAAATAATGATAAAAGCATCCAAAGCACTTGACTATTGGTGACATGTTAGGTTAACAAATATTTATCCAATGAAATAGGTTTCAACAACCTGGAAAACAATTTTCCCCCCAAAAAATTGCTCCTTCAGAAACTGAACTTTTTGTACAATCTCTATCATGAAAGACAATCATTTATGAAAAATATTATGTAGACATATGTTATTATGTATAAATATATGGGTTATATTTCATTTAAGCTATTTACAATAATCGAGTGAAAGCTCCAGTCAAGGACACATTCCCTAGTGAAGAACCACAGCTACTGGACCTGAATAGAAGCGATATCTGAATACATGGTTGGAGTCACATAGAAGGAACACAGCTCGTCTCACTTATTTAATCGAAACAAGCTGGCAATAAACATTATAGCAGCACTGGGCTTCTTTTGAAAAATAGTTCATCATACGTTTCATAGGAATAGGTTACGAGCCAAAGGTAGGTTCAGGAAAATAGAGGACTTTTAAGGCTCCAGTTATTTATTGAACACAATTTAAAAACATCACAAACAAAGTAAGTAGTCTAGATTCAATATAAGTATGCACTCCTGAAGAAGCATTCCAGATTTGTGAAACACGCTGAGTTGAATACACCTTTTTGTCCTTTTTTTTTTTTTTGTAACTATTACCGTATTTTTCGCCGTATAAGACGCTCCGGAATATAGGACGCACCCAATTTTAAAGGAGGAAAATCTAGAAAAAAAAGATTCTGAAAGATTATTCCCCTTCTGATCACTCATGTGCCATTCATACCAATATTCCCCTTTTGATCACTCATGTGCCATTCAAATTCCCTTTCTGATCACTCTGTGCCATTCAAATTCCCCTTCTGATCACTCTGCCATTCAAATTCCCCTTCTGATCACTCTGTGCTGTTCTTACCTTTTTTTCCACTGTACGGCAGTTAGGGCAGGGATCAGAAGGGGGAGCTGTACCGGCTTCTTTTGCTCTGCTCTATCCCGGCTTCTTTTGCTCTATCCCAGGAGGAGACACACGCTGCAGCCAGAGAGGAGAGGAGACACACGCAGGATCGGGTATCGGGTGAGTATAATATTTTAATTATTTTATAACACATTTGTCATATAAGACGCACCAACTTTTTCCCCCCAGTTTTGGGGAAGAAAAAGTGCGTCTTATATGGCAAAAAATACGGTATTTTCTATACTTTTTGAAACATTTACAAAAATATTTTCTGGTGTTCAACTATAATTTTATTATTACTTTGTGATGTTTTTAAATTCTATTCAATAAACAACTTGATTTTTAAATTACATACATGTAGGTACCTTAAAAGTCCTCCTTTTTCCCTCTATCTGATGTGATTTCATTGTTTTCTATCTATATAGAATTTCCTGGATTATCCCCGCATACGCTGCAAACTCAATGTCATATAATGAATATTTTGTGAATGTTTGTAATAATTTATTTTTTTATTTTTAGTCATTACTGCTGACCATTTCAAAACTGTGCTTCCATATTTATAATCTTAATGCAGAAAATTCCTTTTTACAATTTATTTTGGAGCCCACAGGTTCCCCTGAACCAACCCTTTTGGTTACAAAATTAATTTGCTTTGCAATTAACTCAAAAATATTGATGGCCCTCTGCTCCCAATAAGATAAAAAAATCTCTTTAAATTCAGGTCCACTTTAACTGTCTTTCCTTGGAAATAGAAAACTGGCACGTTTTACATTAGCAGCTCATTAACTGTAGCACGTCTTATTACATCCAAGGCTTCATTTATATTTTTTCTTTGTATTCTAATCCAGCAGAAAAATAATTATGGAAAGAAAACAAATGTGAAATAAATATATAAATAAATAAAATTCAGGCCCTAAAGTGTTTTTATAAACTTCTCCAGCTGGTGCAACCTGTCTCCAAAATTAATTGTGAAGATGGGCCTCTCTATATCTTGCAACTCATCTAAGTCTGAGCCTTCAAAAGAATTCCGGAACCATGTTAAATTGTTGTCTCTCGTCTCATCGCTGGAGCCGTCCATGATTATTGCATTGTTAATTACAGTGGAACCAATTCGTCCATGTACAATTATGTAACCACCAGAACAAGTCAGTTCTTGTGTACGCACATTGAAAAGTCATTTTTTTTTCTTTGACTCTGCTGTTTCGCCTGGTTTGAGAAAGGAAATTGTCAAACACATGGAAAAATGTGATTTGAGAATGGTGAGTGCTCAGGAACAGCTAGGCTGGTCTATTTTAATGCTGCCAAGTTGTAGCCGGCCGTGTGCATAGAAGATAGGTACAAAAAAGCAAAATGCTTTATGGGTAAACTAAATTCCCAAGCAAACCTTTGAATTGGACAGAATTTTTCATTACTATCTAAGCCCTAAGCCATTAGGGAGATTTCTCTTTTTTCTGTCTGTCCCATTGATTGGTATCACCTGAACGGCAAATAAACAGAAATTCATACACCATGGAGGTGGGCAGCAATAAACATTCTACCCTGCTTGATCCAACACTGAATACGCATTGGCAGCCCTTTCTGCTTCCTCTGCACTTTAAAAAAGAAGAACAATTGTCAAGGGATGTCCTGGCCTCCAGAACTGGGAGGTGGACAGTCCGGAAAATGTGATGGTCAGTGCAATACCACTGTGAGCCTAAATTGGCATGATGATGCCACCAAGTCTTCAAGCTCCATTGCACCAGCAACACCATAGAACACAAAGCCAGTAAACTAGACAATTAAGCAAGCCTTAGTGCACTGATAAGTGCTTACTCCAATGTTCAGACTCATTCAGGGCCTAGCTGGCTGTTAATGTTGCTCTTCCCTATTCCTCTCTGCCTCTCACAGGGGGCTGTGATTCCATAATTACAATATTGCGGTCCATTCCCTGGAGTGCATTTATTCTTCTTTTTGCAAAACAGAGGTTTGCTTTGCAAGTCTTCCAGAATCTGAATTCTAATGCGTACCATCACATAGAACATATAGTCAAACATTATGTGGACCTCCTTCCAAAATTAAGGTAGGGTCTTGGTAATGCTACATCATACAAATTGTGCTTTTTTAGGCTTGTTGAAACTGTTTTTTAAAAAAAGGCAAAGACACAGTGAGACTAATCTGTTGTGGAGAAAGTCGAGTGGCCTTCACAGAGCCCTGACCTCAATCGTACTGAGCACCTTTGTTATGAATTGGAAACATTGATTGTGATGCAGGTCTTCTCAACCAACATCAACACCTGATCTCAGTTATACTTTTTTTGCCTGAATGGGCACACATACTCCAAGCTGGCTTTGTAAAGCTGGTATTTATATGGCAAGTATGATCTTTTTGCCCATGATGCACCCTACATCTCCTGGGGCTTTGGTGTACAAATTTTGATGGGTTCCCCATGCATTCCCAATATTTCACCATGGGCTGATGTTGTCACCACCCACAATTGTTGACCATTGGTAAGATTTAGGAGATAAATAAGGCCAGGCTATTATCTGGATAGCCAGAATGTTCCAAGATTTGGGGCAAATAAGGACTGACCTGGCATTCAGGCAACCAGATCAGCCAACCCTAAGGTTCCAGAGGTGGTTTATGAAAGTTAATTCCTTTTCAGGTTCGCTCTAAGTGAAATGACATGTCTACCCAAGAATTTGGGTTCCCTGCCCATGTGTTGTGTTGATAAATTCTGAGACTGAGAAAATGAAGTTCTGTTTGAACTGGTCTCTACTCGACAGCTAGGAAAGTAATAAAACTGCTGGAAACCATTTGAAAAGACTCATTTTAGCAGTTTCCGAAAGAAAAACATTATGACTTCCCCTTTTATAAGGTACCAAATAACTCAATCACTTACCATCACAAGGGCACAAGACGCCCAGCATTCCAAGTGCCAAAAGAAGTGTGTCAAGTTACAATTATCAGGATGTGAGATTGCTCATAGCAGCGGATATGCATCCTGAACCTATGAAAAATAGTTTTTTTTTCGTTTTTGCCTTTTTTATTAACATGAAGTAGACAGGATATAGGAGCTGTAAACTTTCCAGCTAAACAGAACATTGCTGGCACCAAGCATTTGTGCTAAATTATGGCTTTCTTTTGAGAGAAGGGATTGTTTCCAAGAAATGTTTTTTTTCTACAGGGCAAAATCCACAAGACGGATGGAATGGGCATGGAGCAAGATGCTTATCCAGGACTGATTGTGAAATTTTCTGACTCTTCTGGTTCAATTGGACCACAACTACTCCATAAACTGCAGCTGCTGGGGCGGAGATGTTTAAAGAATAGCTGTCATGTCTAACAGTACTTTAGATGTTTAATTAAATTGGTATTGCACCAACAAATGTATTTTTGTGGCCAAAACATTGCTTTCAATTGTCCCTAACTTCAAATGTCTGTGTCTCCTATGGAATCCAAATAGAACAGTGTCATTATTAACCATCTTGGAAAGTTGGGAGGTGGACTTCTTTGCTCCAAGAACTACCTGGTGCCAGGTTTTTTGTACCAAATGGACCAAACACCAAATGGACTTGGGGTATTATGTGTTCACCTGGGGAAAATATTCATAATTAATCCTAAATCCAGGTAGCTAGTTTTACTGGTCCCTGGGTTTCTTTCTGATGAATGGTAAATACTGGTGTGGTACCCAAATGGGGCAAATATCCAGGAGAAGAAAGTGATTGGTTATATGCAACAAGCCTTTCCTAATCTGACCATTTGCCAATTTATACATATAAGTTGAAACTTGCTTTTTTTTTTACTTTTTCATTTTAGTACAGGGTAGAGGATTATTAAAAGTTTTTGAAAAGTTGTTCTTAATTTGTGCTGTGGGCACAACAGTAAAAGGAAATCTCTCCCAGATTTGCCCAATTGGAAAATTGTTACTGGAACAAGCATTACCATTGGACACTGCTTGTTCTTGTGATAACTCTAAATCAGGTATGGGCAAACTACAGCTTGTGGGCCAAATACGACCCACTGGGCTTTTTAATCCAAATATTGGTACAAAATTGTCCACTGGCTAAAAAGGGTGACCAACAATATTGTTCCCATTGAAATGGATTTACAATTTGAATGTATGTTTTCTTTTATTTTTAGTTACCAGCTTTTACACGTACTTTATATAAGTTCATACAAACACTCTCTACTCATCTCATACTGGCCCAGCCCATCTGTCAAATTTTAAACTTATAGTGGCCCCTGAGCCAACAAGTTTGCCCACCCCTGCTCTAAATTCTTCCACAGCTTTCATTCCCAGTGACAATCATCATTAGAAATCAAAGGGAGGGTGAAACTCCCCATCTTCCCAGGGGGTACATACAACATTTTAACCCTCAGGATTTCACCCTGACTTAACATTCTATTGGCTATAAACACACTTTAAAAAATAGCCCACAAACAATAGTCAGATTTTGATTTTCTTGGCCAATTTGAGTCCTGTTGGTGGTTGGATTTACCCTTTATGTAGCCACATGGCAAAATTTGAAAGAAGAAAAGTAGAACTGTGAGGGAGCAGAGTGCTGAGACTCCACAGTGGATGCAGCTACAGAGGTCAGTGAGGTCTTATTTTAAAGCTAATTGACTGTTATAGACATCTAAAATGTAAAAAGATCATAACCTGGTCAAATGTATACCTTAAATGTAAAACTAAAATTTAAAATGTATGTTAGGTCAAAAACTTTTTTTCAGGTCATCAATATAGTGGAGAAAGATGGGAACGCTTGACTTTTATTGGTATTTGGAGTAGAAAATTCACTTATCAAGAACAAAAAGTCCACTTAATTAAGTAATTTCTATTTTATTCTTTAATCTCAGAAAAAGGCATTTAAACAATTCCAAATACTAAAAATGTTGACTTCTTTTTCTGTGAAAACATATTTCTTGGAAATGAAAAAAAAATAATTTTGGAAAAAATATGTTAAATTTATGACCCATATGGCAACAAGCGGTGTTCCAGAAATGTCTAATTAAATTACAGATGATTAATATTTTATGGAGTATAAAACCTGGCTGAAAATTTAGGACTTTGGAGCAAGAATGTCAATTATGTGGGGCAGGTTCCAGAACCCTTAACACTGAAAGTCAGAGAGGAGGAGACACAATATTTGTGGCCAAAGTGAACAGAATATACAAAGAGTTGGGGCTGATATAGATGGCTGATTTAGATGTGGTCTTATAGATACACAACTGTCAAGCATGAAAATGGTACTCGTTCAGATTACCATGATCTACTGTATCTAAAATTTATTTCTTGGGGATTTTTTTCAGCAGCTCTGTTAAAAGCTAACTTCATATTACTGATGGACACTTTATTTACTATGAGCCCATTAACAAATATTTTACAGTGCCAAAAACACATTAATATGCAATATTTTGAATGGTAACATACATTGCAATAAGCCCTCTGAATGGGCTGCCATAGGACCATGATGTAGGTTTTATTGGACCTACACATATTTTAAACTGCAGCACGGTGGCTCAGGGGTTAGCACTCTGGCCTTTGCAGCGCTAGGTCCCAGGTTTGATCCTCAGCCAGGACATTATCTGCATGGAGTTTGCAGGTTCTCCCCCGTGTCTGCATGGGTTTCCTCCCACATCCCAAAAACATGCAGTGAGGTTAATTGGCTTCTCCCTAACAATTGACTAACTCCCTTAGACTTAATGACATATGACTATGATAGGGACAATAGATTGTGAGCTCCTTTGAGGGACAGTTAGTGACACAACTATGGACTATGTACAGCGCTGCGTAATATGATGGCGCTATATAAATACTGTGTAATAATGTTTATTTAATGGTTCACATCTGTGTTGTGGCGTGCAAAAACTCATGTGCAGTGAGGGGCACTGACTAGGTGTGGTGCTTTTCATAATGAATGACTCCCCAATGCACCACACTTAATTATGTTCCTTCAGGTATAGTACAGTAATTCATGTTAGAAAGTTCATTCAACCTGTCTAAGTACTGATTGATGCTTTCCTTGATTTTGGATGCTTTTTTTTTTCTCAGGCAGAGAGCCTGCCAACCAAGCCCCCGTCTAAAGCAAACCTTGCAAAACTTTAGGTCCCCATATGCATGATGGAATCACTTACCTTAAAGGATACATAAAAACCCTAAAACAGTGTTTCTCCACCAAGGTTCCTCAAGAGGTTGTTGAATTTGAACCTCCCAGGTCAGTTTAAGTGACATCAATGATCTTTTTCATACCTGTAAGAGTGACATTCTTGCAATGGCTAGCAAAGTAAGAGGCGTTCTTCCCACTGACCAGCTATTATACTGTGATTTGTGGCTATAGTAATTATAGCAGGGGTTCCCTGAAGACCTGAAAGTTATTTCAATAGTAAACCGGTTGATAAACACTGCCCTAGAGAACACAATCTGTGGGAAATTTGGATAATTTGCTAACTGCAAAATTGGCTACAATCTATGTCCTCCAACACTCCATTGGAGTATATCGATACCCTCAAGGGTTTATTTTTCCTCTCGCTTTCCTCCTCCTCATCTCACTTTTGCCCAGCCCCCTTGTGCTATAAAAACTACCTAATGTAAGTAGATGCAAAATGTACTGTACAGATGGAAGCTTGAGCCACACTTATCCAAATTGTCCACTACTGGCTCCTGGGTGAGAGTAACGTCATATTCCTTCCAACAATATCCTGAGCAATATAGAGCAGCCACATTTTGGGAGAAGAGGATTTTTTTGAGGTTCATATGAGGTTTTGCCTGCTCTGTATACCCCGGGAATCTTTCTGCAAAGAAGGGGATGTCATACCCAGGGATGCAAAAGGTAAGAATAAATCTTTTTTCTTTACATTTTTTCTGTCCTTTTCTCACCTAATAACATCAAGTGATTTTTAGGAGGGCCGAGCAGCATATGTGGCACTTGGACACTCATATAAGGTTTAAAGTAGAACTAAACCCAGTGGATACTCACCTGTCCCCAATCTGTTGTGGGAGCCATCTTCTCCCGTCGTCTCCTCTGCTTTTAGATATTCGGACATTTCGATTGGCTGTGATGACGTAACTCCCTTGTAAGCACGCTGGAGTTTATTAAGTTCCAGCAACCGCAGGGGAAGCTGGTTATTCTGTCAACGAATGCAGCTCAGTCAATCTTGACAGCTAGGGCCGTAAGTACTTATAAGAATACTTATTGCAGAAGGAACATCGCCAGCCCTTTTTTACAATAAAGCCCAGCCTGGTGCCAAATTTTTAAACATCCTTTTTTCAGTAAATTAGAATATTTGGAGCTTTAGCCTTTAGGAAAACTATACAATCATTTGTTATTTTTTAGGTACACATTGATAGTACCGGTCTGTACCTTTTGCCTACAGAACTGCTGTACTTTTAGGTGGCATATATTCAGCACAAGTGCTGGAAACATTCCCCAGGAGTTTGGGTCTATATTGAAATGACAGCATCATGCAGGTGCTGCAGATTTGTCAGCTGCACATCCATAAGTAGATTATCCTGTTCCACCAGATCTGGTGACCATGGAGTCTTTTTGAGTATAATTAGCACATTATTACATTCAAGAAAGTAATAAATTGAGCTTTGTGATATGATCTATTATCCTGCTGGAAGTAGCCATAAAATGGATGCACTGGGAACACAAATGACTGGACATGGTCAACAACAATACCAAACAATACTATGCTCAGGTGTGACTGAGGAGGCCCAAAGTGTACCAAAAATATGTTCTTCACACCTTTACACCACCAGCCCAAACCATTAATACAAGGCAGGGTGGATCCACGCTGACACCAAATTGTCCAAATGCTTAAGCAGAAATTGATATTCATAAGATTATGTAGGGTTTTTCCAATCTTCACTGACATGCCAATTGTAGACTTGGGTGACTGTTCTTAGGCAACTGCAAAAGCTTCTGCTTCATTTGCTTTTAGGTTGGACAGATTGTGCTTTCATAGATGCTTCTCTGCAGACCTCAGTTGAATGTTGATTTGAGTTACTGTTGCCTTTCTATCAGCTCTAACAAGTCCAGCCATTCTGCTCTAAACTCTGCCATCAACAAGGCATTTTCATGCAGGACCATTTACTGTAAACCCTATAGATGATTGTGTGTGATAACTATACCGTAAGTTTGATGGTATTACTCAACCAACAACCATGCCACTTTCAAACTTACCTAAATTACGTTTCTCCCCCATTGGCTGGCACTTCAGTATATCATCTTGACAATGTCTGCATGCCTAAATACATTGCGTTGCTGCCATGTGATTGGATGATTAGATTTTAACAAGCAGTTGAACAGATGTACCAAATAAATTGGCCAGTGTGTGTATGCCAGATTTCAATGTCTATACCGCACCTATAGTACACATTGTAAAATAATGTATTGGAGGTTCAGTACATACTTCCCAACTAAATCATGGTACTTGATCTTATTTTGCAGTTTTACTGGACAAAGTCTGCTTCTTCTCGGAATCATAAAATGAAAACTTTGTTTCGTAATGTTTTTATTAATCAGTTGTAGGCTTTCGACTGGGGAGCGATCATCACTCTTTATGTTGATACATACTAAATATAATGTCATGACATATGTTTTATTTTTAACGAACGTATTCAATAATAGTCGTGTTCGGTTAATCAGAGAACATCTTACAGAGTTCAAAGCAATTATGTGAAACATAAAAATACAAAAAGGCCTTGTAGTAGATTGCCAAATGAGAAAGTGGTGCCAAACTAGAAACTCCAGAGATTGTAAAGTGTAAGATAATTTTAGTCATTGCTTTGTTGTCCAAACTGGATGAGCCATCTATAGGAACTTTAGAAAACTCAGCACTTTATCTGGATGGAGTCTGGACATCTTCTTGTTCAAACTGGACTGGGGTTTCGGTTAATTTTTAACATTTACACGCAAACGGTAAATAATGGAGCTCATATTATTACCACTTTTAAATAATACAAAATTGCCAAATTTAAAACTGAAAGCCCAGCTACGCTATCCATCATCCCACCCTAAGTTCCACCTCTTCCACCTTCTGCCATTTTTAAGGATAACCCCAACTCCAACATTAACTTTTTATTATTAGATTTTCAGATATCTTTATACCTCTTACAACAATTAAAGAATCCCTTTCCTTTTCTTCGCCAGAACCGGAAAGTCTGTAGAGTGCCGTGCGATTCAGATTTTTCAGGGTGGCATGTCGAAGCCCCCCCACTCCACTGGGTCAATGATGCCACTCATGGAAATTGGTTTGATGGGTTGATTGATTGGGTGTCATCCAATCAAGAAGGAGACTGGCACTGGACTGGACTGACTGGACCTCAAGTCTTTAGTGGACAGTGCAGGACAGGACCTGAGTTTTGCAGACAAATCTGCTTGAATTGAATTGAAAATCATTTTTTCCAAACACACTCGTGTCATATAAGCTGTAAAAAGCTATTACATTTGATGAGAGGTTCTCAATCTTTTTAAGTCTGCAGCTTTGATTAAAATAATTCCTGCTGATCCTTGCACAAATGGAGTGAACATTGTCTTCTAGTTGTGTGTCTGTATTAGCATTCTGACACAAATGCCCTTGGTAAAGTCCACACGTGCTCGCTGCACAGTTTCCAATGCAAGGATGTTCAGCCAATGGTAGAGCGTGTGCATGTGGACAGGAAGAAGCTGACGGAGACTGGAAGTCATCAGCAGCACAAAGATGCAAAAAGGATGGAAAAAACATAAAAAAAATTATAGAAAAATATAACATCTGTTATGATAGACTCCTTTAGCAAATAAATGTAATCCAATTAGGATTTTGATAGTTTAAAGGTGTGCAGACCCATGAGCTCAAGCACTTTATGTGTTGTAACTCTCAAGAAATAAAATATTTGTATAACTCCTACATGGACTGACCCCTAAATTCCTCACTCTTGGCCAAAAACATTACAGATTATCCAACATCATTTTTAATTATCCATCTCGACAATAAGCAGACTTTTCCCTCTCAATACCTATTATTGAATCTTATGTTTTGAGTGGTGTTGACCTTCAATACAACAACCCTTCCATGGGGAGTTCCCCCTTGGCAATGAGTAAGGCAAAGGGTTAATTAAATTTTGGCATTGTCAGATATGATCCATCTTCTTCTGTCTATCGGAGGACGACCGCCTGTTTACAGCACAGATGTATGTCAAACTCAACATCATTTGGGCTCGCAGAGAGAGATCCGGTTTGTGGTTAAAAAACTGAAGAGATTAAATTAATGCCTTGTTTACATATTGCGCAAATCGCTTCAAGCTGCCGCCGTTTGTTTAAAGACCTTTTTTTAGCCACTGCGTTTATGTAAGAATTTGTTTCCACTATTTCAATAAATAATTTGAGGATCTGGGGACTATTTTGAGGAGATTCACCCGCATTTCCCAGGCCAAAACTGAAATTCACCCCTTAGGGTGCAGAATGATTGGGAAGATTCTGGATCACAGGAATGAAGATGCTAACAGAAAGAAAGATTTAACTCTTGTTCTTTTCTACTTACTCTACTTAATTTAAAGGTGATTCTGGGGGTCATTGGAATCAAGGATCTATATTCACTTTCTCCAATGTATGCTGCACTTCATTGCCCTGAACGGACTGCATGGCAGTGACAGCAGTGGACCCTAACACAGCTACAGACCTATAAGATCCACTGCAAAATTTGGACTAGAACCCCTTCCTTTCTCACTGCTGTAACTCTGCACCCCATCTACAGCTCCGACTCCTCAGTGACATACTTCCACATTTAAAGACTCCTACAGTGCAGATGTCCCATCAGTCAATCCCATCTTTTCTCACCCCAGCTACAAATCTATGCACCCCATTTACTTGCAGACAAGCTAAGACTCCTCAGTAACACCTGCCTAGAGAACAACTAATACAGTGCAAATGCTCAATCAGTTCTACCCCCACTCCATTGCAGACCCCCATGAATGATAGTAGTGTAGCAATAGATTTAATGGACCCAATGCAAAATTTTCATTTTTTTTGAACCCCTTCAATTCAATTTAATTTGGACTAGAACCTAACCAGTTTATTCCTGCTTAATGCAAACCTCCCTCTCTTTCCAATCACTGCAGACCCCCCACCCCCTTAAGACTGATTTCATGACAGTGACAACAGCTGACTGTGACTGACAGTGGTGCAGCTGCAGATCTATAGGCCCCAATGCAACATTTGAACTAGAACCCGTTAATTCCTTCCACTCTTCTGTAACTCTGCACCCCATCTATTTGCAGCACAACTCCTCCTCAGTGACACTATTTTACAATGAAAGAGTCCTACAGTGCAGATGCCCAATCAGTTCTATCCCCACTCCAATGCAGACCCCCATGCAGATCCCCAATCAGTTTGATTCACCTCAATGCAGACCCCCAATCAATGTAGAGACCCCCCAATCAGTGCAGACCCCTCAGTTGCATGCCCCCCAATTAGTGTGGGATTCCCTATGCCTGTAGTTTAATCTACTTGTTCTCAGCTTCTGCACTGTGCAGTGGTTTGTGGTGGTAGGATGTACAGATTTTGACAAATGGGCATAGTTCTTTTAAATAAAACTTTCTTAGTTTCATTATTTACTTTATTTCGGACCCACTGATTTTCTGTGCTTCTTTTTGCAATGCAGGCAGATCACTGCTGTTGGGAATGCCTGGTAGGGTGCTCCTTAAATAGCAATGCCCCACATGATGATGATGATCAGTAAAACAGCTGAAACCCATATATTAGAGGTTGAGCCAAGGCCAGTAAGATGATTATGTTGGATGTTGGAAGGCGAGCTCCATCTGACTTGCATGCAGCTCTTAATGCAGAATGTGAGAACATCACAATGTGCAGTGAAGTCAGAGTAAGTGATTTCCAAGAAAGGAGCCTGCTCAACTGTGCAAGACTGCAAGCAAATCTTAAGTTTAGCATTTAGGTACAGTTACCTGTGACATGGCATTGCATGTGTCAACAATTCAAGAGATATATAGAGCCAGTCACAGCTGATCTCATTTTAAAAATTCTGGTTGATTAGTTGTCTTTTCCTCCAATGCATTCATGCGAGTCCCTGATTTGGGGAAAACATGCAGAGCAGGAATGTAAGAAATCAACATACTTGTTCTGGGTCAATAAAATGCATTGGAATCAGAATTGAAGCCAGGCAAAAAGCATCTTCTGAAGAAGAGATCGGACACCTTCCATGCTTCTTGCAGAAAAGGCAAAGAGAAAATAAAGCAGTGTGTCTGTAGGAAAAGATCCAGAATGTTATGTAAGTGGAATCTTTTTGGACACCTTGCATTTGACAGATAGCTGCTTTCAATCTTCATTCACGGTCAGGTTTTCAGGAGGAGTACCTGGTAAGGATTTGATAAAAGGCTTCAACTAAAAACCATTAATTCATCAAGTGATTAGCACAATCTGACACCCTCCACAGAGTTTCCAAGGGCAGGTCACTCTAACTAAAAACTGATAAGTTAAAAGCATTTAGGCATCGAAAACCTAATTGTGTTAATACTGCAAGTGATAGAAAACTGTCAGGGAATGTGCGCATGGTGTGCTGGTTTATGGCTTATGAAAATAGACACAGTGCATGTTACTATAGGTGAATGAAAAGGTGAATTTAAGATTTTGTAAATGCACAAAGTTGCTTGATTGTTCATGTAAACACATATAATTTTTAATATGATATTTTTCTTTATATAGTTGTATGCCATGAAAATTAATATGTTTTATGACATTCGATCATTTGATAATTTACTATAGATCAAAAGCATTAGGCACCATTGTTGGTGCATGCAATATATTTTCTTCACAATATATATTTGGGGATTATACATAAAGTCCAGCTGACTTTTCAGTTTTATTCAGTTAATACATTCAATGTACAGCAAAACAAAAAGTTTTAAACGCCATACCTTAATCGCTTTATGGAACAGTCTATATGGCAGAACTTTCTCTAAAAGTTTAGATATGCTTTAAAACTAAAATGAGATAGTAATCCCAACAAAAAAATATATGGAGCCAGGTGGAGGCATCATTAAGCCCCTGGATTCAAATGTTCTGGATACTCCAACAGTGAGCTCTCCATACCATACATCCTGACTGCATTTTCTTGATCATGGCCACCTATGTGCGTTCCGACCCCTTCCGAACTCCACAATAGTCAGATTCAGTGGAATAAACTAAATCTATTTTTAGGGTATCTGCCATCCAGTATTTTTGTAAGCCTTAAAATCCTATCAGTAACAGCACATCTTGGTGCAGGCCTCCAACCCTAGGCCATAGCCTCACAGTTAGCAGCTGGAATTCAGCATGGCACGCAAGCTCTGTCTGTTGTCCATTGGGCTGTCTATAAGGTCTATCAGAACACAGGATTTTAGAGATACCCCAACTTGGGTAGTGCCCTCAAGTCATCTCGGGCTCATGGTTCTCTTCTTGGAAAGACCTGTGCTCACATGTCATTATAAAGACTGCCAACTTTACCAGAAAAAAAGAAAGATCTGATTCTCATATTCGGCACTGAGCCATATGCTATACCTGTAGCTAACAAAACAGAAAATTGAATACTTACCTATCGTAATTTTCCTTTCATGACATGCTCTTGTGACTTGCCAGGTGCTGGGGATGCCTATTTGTATGCTGATATGGAGCTGTCAGGAAATATAACCTATGGCTCCTAGGGCTATACACTAGTTCTGGGAGCCATATAGTAAATCTGGGTGACTTTGGCCAGACAGACCATGACAGGTTCGTAACCGAATGGGAATCCCAATAAGTCAACAACAGAGGCAAATGGGCCAGTGGACTATGACAGATTCAAATTCAGATACCAATCAAGCCAAACATCAAGGTCAATTTGGGAAAAATGTTGGCAATGTGCTGACCTGAAGACTGCAACAAAAAAGTTTCTATAATGTGCATATAATGTGTAGGGATAAGCAGGGTTGGACAGGAAGTGCAAAGTGGGCTGTGGCACAAGGGTCTCAGGTCCTCTCCAGCCAAGAAGACCCTCCCCATTTGTTCCTAATATACATTGAGTAATATGAATCTGATACTAGCTCTGCTTTAAAAGTCTCTGTATATTTTGTCAACCCAATAAGATGAAGCTAAGCATATTAAAACTGGATGGCCTTGTCACATGACTCTTACCTGTCTCAGAACAGGTGTACATTATTCAGCAAAAAGTTGACTGAGCATGAAATTAGTTAAGTTATAGAATGTAATTTTGCTGTGCACTTTTTTTTTACACAGCTGACAAAAGAAGCAATATTTTATAATTAAGTACCCAGTGGTTGTTGCACAAAAGCTATCCTTATTTTCCTACTGCCTAATATTGAGATTAAGGCAAAGTGTTTTTTTCCATTGATTGCTAACTGGGTGGTGGCTGAGACATAAGAAGGTTGAATTATTTCCTTCTACAGGAAAAATGTGTTTATAGCGGCAATATTCACCCAGCACCTTAAAAGGGAAACCAACGTGGGTATTCACTAGGAAAAAAAAAAGTATTGCATACTTGAAATAATGTTTTATGTGACATCTGTATATGCTTGTTGTGCTACCAATTGGTTTAGGGTGACTTTTGAATATCCCTAAAATATCACCTTGCAGTCAACCACCATCCCTCATCGCCGAATAGGTTAAATGTTCTTTTATTCTAGGCAAGGGGGTTTGGGAAATGGTGATATATTTAGCTCATACTTTGCTCCAGCTGGCGTTTTGCAGATTTCCCCTTCTTCAGGCTGAAATAGTCATTGAATAATCTTCATAATTCACAATTCTGCCTCACATATGTATGCAAATATCTTTCATCCCACACTCCTGCCGGATGACTGCTTGTCTTGTCCTAGCCCCTGCCATCTTGGAATTACCAGCGATTCTGGGCAGAAAGGCTTTACCATACCATACAAGCTTTCAGTATCCATTGGGTTGTCTCTAAAGTCAATTAGAGACAGCCTTTTAAAATTTACATAGCCAAAGATCATCTCTAAATATATGACTATATCACAGCAAGCTAAACACTTGGACTGTTCTGAGTTATTATCTTTTTATGATTTTTATATTTCTTGCATTTTAATTCCGTCACCCTTGTTCTGTCTATTACATAGCTCAATTTGAACAGCCAAAGTTATTCACTTATATATTGGCAACTTGAAAAAGGGGACCATTGTGACCCCCATTAAGAGGTTGCTTACCTTGGCAAAAATTGAATAAAATTTAATCTGGATTTCTAGAAGCAGATTGGGGTAAAAAAATTCTTATTCTGTTTTCATATTCTTCGGAGAACCACCAATGACAGTCATAGAAAAGTAGAGCTTCCAACCTTCTCCTAAGATCCACCAATGTGAGCCTTATAAAAGTACCGCTTGCAACTTTCTCCTAGGACCACCTATGAAAATAAAAAAGTAAGCTTGTCAATGATCTAGTGACTCTCATGGCTAGAATAATATTGAGATTTTTATTGCTGTCTGTGTCTCCATTGAGATTCTCATTCTCTATTGTTCTCATGATCGTTTTGCTGGGACAGTTACCAGAGCCGGAGGTGAGAGAAATTCTTCTAAGGGGACACCTGTTCCCAGGACTCTTATCTAAAAAATGAGTTCTCCTCATTTTCTCTTGTCTCTCCAGGACAGGAAGCAAAGGAACTGCTCCTCAGGGTGCAAGATAGCAAAATAAAAGAAACGTTTCACTCTTCCTACTCATCCATATTTGGATACACATTGGTTCAATATACACTAGAAAGAATCTTCCTCCCCCTTCTTTTCATATTTTGGAACAAATTATTACTCCTCTGGCCATTTGAAACTTTGTATTACAACTTAGGTAACTACAAAGCAGAGAAGCCTCATCAGAATTGCTGAATGAGGACGATCATGCCAACATTCCGTACACAACGCACAACAAAGACCCTTCAAACTGATACTTCCTGTTCTAATGGGTTAAACATGCAGAATATTCCTCAATCAAACATGACAAGGACAGGAATGTTCCTGATTTCATTTCCTAATGAGCGGATATCCCACATTAAAGCAAGAACACTGCTTCGTCTTAATGAAAAAAACAGTCCGCGGTGGATGAAGTTAGTAGTTGTACTTTGCATCTGCTCACAAATTGCTCTTGATGGATGTGGCCCATTAGCTGTTTGGATGAAGCCCAAGACGGATGACTATCAGCATCGGGGATTAGACAAGGTTAATTAATGATGAACAGTTTTATTTACATATTTCAGCTCACAAGAGTCCAAGGGCCTTTTTTTTCCTCGCTTTGTTTGACGTACAGATCTTCTTCCTCTTTTCGAGATGTAATAACTTTGTTTAGAGCTGAATGTAAAATTATGCTTTAAATCCTCTGATTTACATTTTATTTTATCAAGAATGCACCCGAGAGGAGATGACCGAAGCCATCCAACAAATTCAGATTGACGCAGCTTTAGCTGATGTGAAATACTGAGCTGCCACTTCAATGATAAAGATGAATGATTTCAATGAACGACATTAGCAGTTTCGCTGAAAAATTTTGGGTGAAATTTGCTTTTCCTTTTATTTATTTTTAGGGGGCAAGAGTTTATTTTCTAAAGGGGTCTGTTTATAGAACAATGAACCTGACATTCACCAAACATTCTCCAGTGGAGAATCAATCACTGCCATTGAAAACATATGGACCCGAAAGATTCTCCAGCAAAGAATGTGTGCTAAATGTCAGATACACAGCTTTATAAATAGACCCCTCAGTATTCTTAGTTTCCTTTTTGGATTTGATGTTTATTTGCTTTTGGCACAAATGTTTTACTTTGCTATTTTACTGTGTTTTTGTTTTATTTTTCAGTGGAAAAAAATCATAAAATAATATTGAGAAGCCAGGACAAATGAGGATCAGGTCCAAGATAGTTGGAAGGAGCTTCTGTAAACCTCAGGAGCCATTTAAAGCCCAATGCACCCTTGAAAAACATATTGGGGCTGATTTGCTAAAGGAATTTGGGCTGTTCATTTACCAAGGTGAATGAATAACTTTGCAAGGGCAAAGAAAAACAGAGTCAGGGTCACGGGCACAAGGTTGGTCCAGGTAGCATACAATCGCAGGGTCAGCAACAGGATATCTAACAAACAAACCACATTGGTAGCAGGTCATTCCAGTTTAAAGCTACAACAGGCAACTGGTGACTGGAAACAGAAGGGTATAAAGTCCCAGCAGCCAATGGCAGTGCAGGATTGAGATCAGGCACTACTCTGCTCATTGGCTGCAGCAATAACTCCAAATCCCCCTTAGCTGCACAGTCTCAGCAAGGGATGCCAAGAGACGATTCACAGCTAAAAAGATCCAGGGATGCTGTAGACTGCAGAGCAGAGGACTGACAGCTATTTGCCTGATCTTCTTTGCCGGCATAAGGAACTCCATCAAAGGGAATAGGCAGAGTCCTTTGAACTGTATTGGCTTACTGCATAAAATCACCACCACCAGATAATTATCTCCTAACAGTTACCTTGCGACTATCACAATTGCTGATAAAGAGATTTTGGCATGAAGGATCCATGCTGATTCCTGCTAACACATAAGAATATCATAACTTTGCAGGTTGATAGGACAACCAAGACAATAAATGGGATGCTGATTAAGGTATAAGGAGACAAAAGAAGGTACCCAAAAAAGTAGAATCCTGAGCTGATGGAACTAGAAGAAAAGTAGCCCAAAAAAGGCAGTGAGGACCAAGTTTAGGTTTTCATAAAGCTCAGTCCAACTAATTAGATGAAGACCCTGTAGATCAGAAGTTCCCAATCCCCGATCCACGGCCTGACGTTTGGGCAACAGCTCTGGCCGGTGCACCCACCAGCGGGGTCAGGAGAAGGACCTCGCTTGGGAGTGTGCACTGGCCAGAGTCGCAGAACATGTCTCCTGAATGTTAGCAGGCTCTGGGCTCAGACCTGCGATGGGAGAGTAGGAGGGTTCTGGCATCATGACGTCACTCTGGGGAGAAGTTTCTTCCTCTTTGAGTGACACAAGGCTCCCCGCACATGCGCGGTCCAGAGTCCATGCATTTAGTGGTCCGCGACCTGCAAAAGGTTGGGGACCACTATTGTAGATAATTCTTCCATCTTTATCTCCAGTTTTGTTCTTTTCTTTGCACCAGATCTTCCTGGTCTTTGGCATCTTCCAGGGACATTTTCTTATGGTGTATTTCATGTACATAGACATTGGGTCGATTTATTAAAGCTCTTCAAGACTAATAAAGATAGACTATCATAGGAGAACATGGGTAATCCACGAATGTTTTTAAAAAAATGAATTGCTTTTAGTTGGCAAATGTTTTTAATCCTGGACAAGAATCATTCCAGATTTGCTGGATCACCCAGGTTCATCCAATAAAGTATATCTTTTCCAGTCTTGAAGAGCTATGATAAATCAGGCCCACTGTACAAATGTAATAAGTAGAAAGTCAGTATATTTCCCATCGCCTGCACTGCCCAATGTTGCGCTGTTTGAGAGGTCTGCTGAAAACTATAAAATCACTCCTCCAAAGGTGGTGATACCCAGTACCCCCTGCTGCGTTAAACTGTTTATGTCAATGACCTTCCAGTTACCACTGTGCCATGTACAGACGATTAGTGAAAGGAGCAATGCACATAGTGGAGGACACAAGAAATCCACACTTTCAGGTCTGTTGGCTTTAGACTTCATGATGATCATTTCATTGCGGATGATTCTACTTTACCTAATCAGTATTTGGCAACTTGGAGATAGGGAAAGGTAAGTATGCTCTCTTTTCTTTTCAAAGAATTTTTTTTTTATGCCATGTGATACTTCTGGCAGGGTGGCTTTAAATTGTTCCTGCAAGTTATTCATATTTCTATGATCTCATCTGTAGTTAGCAATGTAAGGCTTATATATCCTGATATAAAGAACGACATTTGCTACATCTGCCTGGTGTTTATTTTCTTGTTTTGTAAGTATGTTGTGACAATATAACTAATCCGGATACATGATATAAACATGAATGTACACATTTTCTTGCTGTCCTTTGTTATTTTACTTATAGAAATGTTTCATAATAAACACAACTCCATGCATGTCTGTGTCTGTGTAATCTTTCAACACTTCATGAGCATTGTAAATAAACAAGGCTTTCCATGGCCAAAAATAAGACATCTTGAAAGAGTTGTATGACAGGTCTTAGTATAAGAATAATTAGACCGTGTTAAATTGCATTACTTTATATTATCCGCTGAATCCTAAAATATTTAGTCTCATTGAATATCTTTCATCATTCAAATTGTCAACATCAGCAATGGAACATTATATAAAATGTTTAATTAGTTTTGGATAGTATTCTGGAGTAAATCTATCCAATAGTGTTAGAGTAGAAAAGGAAAGAGCTTTTATTTCTCTCAGTCTTTGTGCTGGGCAGATTTCTCACTTCCTATCATGGTGACAAACAGCACTGCAATGGGAAGTGCATTGGACAGATTCTACTGGTGCCTAGACATTGATTTTGGGGTATTGGCATGCAGTAGATTGAGCCTGCAGCTTTGCAAAAGGCGTGGCTATTGCAGAACTACATGACACCACTTTAATCCTCGCCCCATCTATCTGCATTTTTTTCAGATCTGCAAATATTTTTGCATCAGCCATATTTTTTGAAAGTTTAAGGGAAATTACACTCCGATCTCCCAGTAAAACTGGAAGCCACAACCTGGAGAGTGGTAAAAGAACCAATGGAATGTAGTGTGGTGACTATAAGGTTATGTGAGGATAAATAAGGGCTTATTAAGTGTACTTTCAGGTAAAGAGTTGCTTCAGGTTGACTCAAAGAATTCTGTTTGATGTTGGTGCTACATTGTGGCCACATCAGCTCTTCCAGATCAAATGAATTATAAACTTTCTTGATCTATCTTCGAAACCTTCAATTTCTGTATGTTCTTCAAATGTTATTTCACCATTTTACTGTGTATGCTTGTTTGGTAGACATTTTAACCGGTTAATGTAATGAAATGAATATCCAGGTCCTAGTGAAGGGGATGAAGACTTGATTGTAATCTAATGATTAATTTCTGCTTATTGTATATATGCAGACACTCAGCTTTATGTATATGTGTACGCACATTAGGCTCTCATGTAAATACTTACACATATATATCTATAAAAACATTTACATTTGATGTATCATATCTGTATGATGTACCTTTGTATATCTGAAAAGATGGGCCAAGCATACTAAGCATACACTCACCAACCTACCAACATAATGGTAACCCCATGCTATCATGCAAAATAACCAACTGAGCTGCAAGGTGGAATCAAACACTACTGGAGCCAACTGTTTTAAAGCTTAATTTTACAGAAAGGACTATAATCACATACAGTTAATGGTAAAATATCCAAAGAGATTTTATGTATGCATGCTTCTAAGTTTTTGGTAACTATTTGAAGACGTTACTTTTCTGTTCCAACATTGTTTTTCCCATGTGCACAAAGCCAGTTCAATAAAAAATCAGTTTAATGTGTTCCGCATGGAGGAACTCAAATGACCTTGACAAAGCCCTGACCTCAACCATACTGCAAACCTTGGGGATGAATTGGAACACTTGTTGTAAGCCAGGTCTTCTTGCCCAACATCAATTCCAGCTCCATAATGTAATACTTTGATGAGTTTGGTGGGAGGGGCGCAAGTGGCCTGCACAGAGCCCAGACTTCAACAATACTAAACATAATTGGGATTAATTGGAATGCCAACTGCAAACTTGGTCCATCTACTTCTGAGATCGATATGTCAGCTTAGACATGACTCAATCATGTAGGGGTAGACATTGGATTTGGTCAAACTATACAGTTGCAAATAACTCCTTAGGACTTCAGAGTCTATTTATTTCAGAAGTGTCTTGGACAGTTGCTGGTGCCTCCTCTCTATCTTTCACATAGCCCTAAAAACTGCTTGACCTAAAAGGCAGGAGAGAAGAAGGTGGGCATTCTACATGTGGTGTCTAGCAAAAGGCATTACTGGTCTGATCAGCACTGAGACACAGAATGCTTCTCCGATATCCATCTCAATTCTTAGAAAGTAGTTAATTGCGGTCCCAACATTTTCCTTGCATTAGCCCATTGGTTGCTATGTCTACTACAGCCATCATGCAAATCCTAAGAGTCCTTGGTGGTGATCACAAACATCTGAAAAAGATCAGCCACTGCTGGAACCATTACCTTTGACTTGTTACAAAGTTACAATGCTACAAGGGGAGAGAAGACTAAGTACATGTTTCCTCCTGCCTGCAGAAGACTGATAATCCAGACATAGGCAAAGTCACTGAACTGAACAGCATTTAATGATATAAGGTCCGTAAAATGTTACTGTTGCTGTACATTGTGACATGTCAGGAATATATTCATTAATATAAAACCATATCCAGTGCATTCTTCTCCCTGCTATGCACACAATTAGAGACATTTCTGAGGTTAATGTGCATTTAAAAACGCATTCAGCTTGGTATCCAATGTACCGTTCCCTGTTTACCTCTAATTTTAAGCTTGCTCAATTTATAAGTTTCCCTCTGAGCTTTAGGCATTATAGTATAAATTACTCTTTTATATCAAAGCTAATGGGGATAAATGAACTAGTAGTCTGAACATCAATAAAACACTTCAGAGGTAATGTCGGTCCACAAAAAAGTGTTGAAATTAACTGTACATACATAATGTAAATGAGTTCAAAGTGTCCTGAGATCGGGCCCCTACCAACCCAGGAAAGTGTGCCAAAAATATGTTTGTGAGTATGTACAGATAGATAAATATACACATGTACCTCCGATGTTCAAAGACCTTAAAATGGAGAGGCTGGGGGCAATGAAAGTTTAAACAGAGAAACATGGCTGCTTATAAAAGCAATCAGATGTAGGCTGAGTGTTTAAACAAATTGGGAACATTTGACGGTGGTCAGTAACTTTCCAGAGAGTTGTTGGCTACATATGCCATGAGTGCCAAGTTTTTTTTTTCTTCCTTAAAGTCAAACTCCAGGCTACTTGATATATAAAAAAAATACCTGTATACAATTTTTCACAAAACTATTATTCTTAATGTGATGGTTTTCCCCACCAAATAAATTAACAGATAATGGTTTCAGAACCATGAATATGAAAATATGAAATAAAACAAATGAAGGATGTATTACTGGGGTTACAAATGATTAAAGTTGATTGTGGAGATTGGGGTGTGCCACTTCTAACACTTCTAGGTGGTTATTGCAGAAAGGGCAGGTAATGTCCCTTCTGCAATAACTGCTCTTACCTGCCTGATCACTGCCCAGTCTGTAATCTCGGCTTCACTTGCATGTGCTGGAAATGAATGAATTGAGCAGTTACATCATCCCAGCACAGCCAATCAAGATGGCAGAAGATCGTCTTTGGGATGAAAACAAGAAGGAAGATAGTGGTGCCCTGCGATAGAACAAGGACAGGTGAGTAATTGCTGGTTTAGTTCCACTTTAAGGGTATGACAGGTGTCTTCTGGGATGACATGGAGCTCATTTGCTTGATTTTCTCAAGTATGGGACAATGAGCAGCAATCTATCTATAAGAAAATGTCACACTTACCTCTTCCCTACTAAAGCACAGGCATCCCTATCCTGCACATGCTTGCAGTTCTGAAGCTGGGCGTGCCTCTGTTTCCAAGATTTATCAATTCTGTCAAGTCCACTGGCCAATCAAAAGATAGCCTCTTGATCAGTCCTGGCTATTTAGCTAGCTCACAGACTGCACTTTGTGTTCGTGCAACAAGTCTTACTAGTGCTGAGCTCCCTTGTTCTGTGAACTAGTTCCTGTACACCTGGGGCATAATCCAGTGTTTCCTGTGGCCAGCTCCTGTATTAACCCCTTCATTGTCCAGTTTGTTGGTTCCCACCCAACTTCCCTGTGCTGTTCCTGTCTGTCTGTGGATATCCCTGCTTCTCCTGTACCTCCTGTTGTTTCCAGTGTATCCTGTGTTCCCTGTGCCTGCAGTGGCCCCTGTGTCATTGCTGTCGGTCTCCTGGATCCCTGGCTATTGACCCTGGCTATTGGCTATTGACCCCCTATTATCCCTGGCTATTGACCTCTTGCTTGCTGTCTGTCTTGACCCCGGCTTTCCTTGACTATCTTTCTGCTTAGTGATTTGGTACTGTGGTTTGCCCACCTTGGTATGCCCAAGGACCGCAACCTGGCAGTAACCAGCAGCGCAACATCCTCACCATCAGAGGCTCTGGAGATGACCTGGTTACTGCTTAGACTGTATGCCTTGGCCCTTCTCAGGGCTCACACCACCTCTGTGCAAGCCATAGCACCCCCTAGTGGTCTTGTCTCTCCGAGCGTGACAGAAAAGATGACAGAAACAGTTGAATGCTATCCAGTTGCTCCATGAAAATTCTTAACTCTGCACGTCTTTTGAAACATCACAAGCTTTTGCACAAATGGAATGGCCAATGGAATCAAGGAGTGTCTTAGTGATGCTCAAATTTGATAATACTGATTTGTTCAGGTTTCATGAATATTCAGCGTTCACTGATGTTTACATCTGTGAAACTGCTGTGTGGCTTAACAACAGACTTACATCCCATTATTGCCAGTTTGTTAAAGGTCAAATTTTAGGGTACACAGTGGGTAGAGTTTCCTCTGGCTGGTGGTTTTCAGGGGAAATTCAGCCCTAACAATCATCATGCAAAGTGAGCAAAATTTTCTGAGAATCTAAGCAACCAAATATAACATTTAACGTATTTTTTGCCGTATAAGACGCACTTTTTCTTCCCCAAAACTGGGGGGGAAAAGTTAGTGCATCCTATACGACAAATGTGTTATAAAATAATTAAAATAATATACTCACCTGATACCCGAACCTGTGTCTCTGGATGCATGCAGTGTCTGTCTGTTCTTTCCTCTGCCAGCATCGTGTCTTCTCCTGTCTGTAAAGCAGAG